>NW_026535322.1:673505-688767 GCF_026225885.1 Hylaeus anthracinus
AGAGAGAGAGAGAGAGAGAGAGAGAGAGAGAGAGAGAGAGAGAGAGAAAGAGAGGCTGCGATTCGAACGAGCCGTGGACGCAGAAAAGGGTACCACAGAGAAGAGTGGAAGAGAAAACAATAAGACGAAAAGAGGAGGCGGAGGGCGGCGGAAGAGGACGATCGGAGCTGAAGAGGCGAAGCCAGAGAAGGACCGAGGAAAAAGTAGATAGGTACTGGCGGCGGAGTAATAACGGACTGCTCACCATGATTATAGAGCACGAGGCAGCCGGTACGTTGCTTAAATCAACAGAGAACAGAGCCGGAGGTTTCACCTGCCGAATCAATTTTTACCTCGTTTCGAGTCTGCCCGTCTCGTTTCTCCAGCCTACCTCCCCCCTCTTGCCTCCACCATCCTCCTCGTCCAGCATTATACCGACCGTGACCGGTTTTCCTGCTTACCAATTGCTTTTTCACGGATCAGATCCCAGGGATCCCCTCGACTCTCCACAGTTTCTCTGCCCGTTTCCTTCTTTTTTCCCCCTTTTCCTTGCCTCCTCTTTCGCTCGACCTCCAAGGACGAGTTTAATTTTCTTAACGGATCCGTTTATTCGCTGTTATCGACGACGAGTGGGAAGTTATCGAACGGAAACGCAGATATGTAGAAGCAATGGGTATGGTTTTAAGGAAGAATTTAAAACTGATTCTTGATCGTGTACCAATGGACTTACGCGATCGAAGGACGTGGATAAGGGACCCACAAGTCGTAGAAGAGAGAATCATTGGACGGGTTAGGTAGCTGGGATCGTTATTACGTCATAGCGGGTATGTTAACGTTTGAGATGACTGCATCCGAGGAGTACACTCGGTTCGAACGATCGCGTCCATACCATGGATATAGATACTAACGCCGAAGGAAGGGGCGGTTTGATCAAATGAGAAGCATTCAAACGTAAACAGTTACATGTAACTTTCGATGATCTAATTGTTCTATTTATACCTTTCATCCATCTGTTCCGAGAAGAAGGCATCATCGGTAATTAAAAAGAATGTTTCCGAGGGATAGGTCTTACATTGATCGGCCCAATTCAAGCCGTAACTTCGTGCAGCCGGTACATATTTTTCCATAATTTTGACACGCGCGCCAACTCTCCCTGAATCAGCCTGTACACGTTGGTAGACGGTATACGCATCTTTTTAATCCAATTAGCTGCTATTTTGTTGGCAGCGTCTCTTTTATATGAAACGCATCCCGTAGTAAAATACGTCGGGTATTACGTTTAATTTTCATTGAGGGCACAAAGTATCCCCTCCCTTAACAATTATACGATCGAGTTTTGATTTGATCGACCGAACCGTGGAACCGATCGACGATAACAAACTATATTTTGATGCAAAAGCTGTCTATTCGCCGCATACGTTCTTTTTCCTCGGCCTTTCCCTCATGGCGTCCTAAAAACTATCCCGCGACGTTATGCCGTGAAAGTTCGAGGACGTGTCCGGACATTGTCGAATTTACGAATGGCTCCATTATTCAGAGACGACGGAGGATGTAACGACGGTTTCCTTATTCCCAGTCGAATGCCAGCGACTAGGAGATCGACGCTTTGCAGGCTTTTTTTGCCTCGTTTCGGAGCTGGTCCCAGCATCTGTGGAGGAAAGACAACAACACCGGTCAGGTTTATGCTAGGACATCAAACCAGCCGTGGCCTGGAGGATATCGACGGTTTCGCGCCAACCAACATTGGGTCGAGTCTCGTCCGGAGTTAAAAGACGTTTCCCTTCTCCCTGCTTGTCCTTTCCTCGCGTCAGGGTCATGAATTTCGTCTATTCGCGGTTTATGACCTCTTTCCGTTCCCGGAACAACGACGCTTTTCACGTGCTGCGTGGACCAGAGTATCCGCAGACCGACCCTCTTCGAGTACGTACATGTACTTGACTTCCACTCGTGACTTGGTCATCATACGCGAATACTACCCGTGCGCGATTCGTGTCTCGTTCTCGACATCGATCCAGAGAATGTATGTAGACGAACACATGTCGAGAATCTTGTCGTACAGATCTGGGGATTCTTAGCGCGAACCTTGTCGTACTCGAATTTCAACAAAATCCTTGACGTCTACCGCGAGGAGTGGTCGTTCTGGCATGGAATTGACCCTCGTTTCGTTGGCAACGATTATCGTAGAGTGGATTTGACCGACATCGAGAGCGCAAACACGGCTGTAAAATTCATGGCGATGCCTCCGCAATGGCATTATCACGGCCGTATGCCGTCGAGATCGGTTATTAATAACACATTAACGCACGTGTACGGAACGTCGAGCGCTGTTTTACGCTCTACCGAGGAAGCCCGCACGGTCAGACCGGAAGCGCAACGTTCGCGGAGATTCGCGCGCGAAATAACGTTAAATCTACGATGCGCCTCGTTATCAGACACGTCGAGCCGACATAGGTGCATTAACGAGCATATCGGCTTTACATTTTCCTCGCCATCGCCTCTTACAGAGATGGGTAGCCCTCTAATCTTGCTACGAGCTACAAGCGGGTATAAACATTTGAATTATAAAGTGCAGGTATTGCGAAAATGTTCACCGTACTCGAAAAAACAGCTGCTGCAATGCGATCTCTGCTTGGCGAGCACGATCGCGCTCGCGCTGGCACTTTTGCACATGCGAGCCATTCGCAGCTGCCGAATCGTTCGACTCGCACGTGCATTGGACAGCTTAAGCAAATTGAAGCGCGAGTTGAAAATTTGTTCGAGACTAGCCACGCGATTACATACGAGACTGCGAGAATTGAAAGCTTGGAATAGTTCTTCCTACAGCTGTCTAGGACGGCTCGAGAACGTCCAGCAGTGTCTGATTAATTGAGCCCGAAGGCCACGGAATGGCTGTCGCCGCGCGACCCACATCGAGAGCTTACGTTGAATTCGTCGAGCGAGATTTTTCGATCCCCGCGACAAGTTCGCATTCCGATTGGACACGAATTAGCAGATATATATAAAATCGAGGGAATTAAATATCCTTGGGGTGGTTAACTCGTAACATTAGACTGTACTTCTGAAACATTTCTGGGGTACTGTGCTTTTTTTATTTCCTCGCGAAAATTCCGCGTCAGTAGTTGCCACGGTTAAAAATAAACAAAAAAAGGTGGAACGGAATATTTTGCAGTTTGTATACGAAGCTTCGTTACCGAGAGACCCGAATTTGAAAATTCGCGGCATGAGCGTGCAGTTGACGCCACTCAAGTTAATAAATTCGTTCGTAGACTGGTACGTCGAGGATGCCACGGAGAATACTGATATACCGTGATTTTAATAATTTGTAAATACATTCGTTAATTAACGAATTGTCGAGGTTGTTCTCGTTGTCGTACGCGTGTGTTTGCTTCATGGATCAGAGATGTGCAAGCCGACGTCAAGACGAGTAATTGGAAAACAATTCTATTTAAAGCGAGCAACCTACGACGAGGAAAGTCGTCCTAGGATCAAGGGTACTCCTCGACTCGTCGAGCTACCGAATCTTCCATCGACGACGTATTAATCGAAACCCTAGTTATCCGAGCTGCCATTTTGCTTCGCGCGAAGCTCGCCCTCGATACAAGGGATCTTATTAATACCTTGATTAGGAACAAGCAAGAGGCAGTTTCAAGCGCTGGCTAGAAAGACCACGCTGAAAGAGATTCGAGACTTTTCAAACGGATGCGATAGCATGGTCACGAAGGTCCCCGTAAAACGAGATCCTCGTTGCGGGACGGTCGAATGCAGTCTGCCGTGAAATGCATTACGTATGCATCGCGCTATCATGACGAGAATCCGAGGCCAGACGTTCTCTGATTCGCGCGCGCCACGGGATTTCCACGAGCGGAAACTGGTCCACGCCGGAAGATCCGTACGCGCCAGACATTATGAATTCCGAGTCGCGCCTGGGCCACTTTGTCCGTGCTTTTTCACTCCTTTTCTTGATTGAAAACGGCCTGAGAGGAAGGAGAAGAGGATTAATCGCGAATGCCGTGCAAAGAGCGTTGGAAATCGATCCGAGAGGGTCCTAATTAGTCAGTACCCCCGCGCTACCTCCTCGGGACGATTTGACGTGGAAAAATTTAATTCATTCTGGGTGAACCTATGACGGCAACGTTTCACCGTACTTTCGTTCAATAACGATGGACTTATTGACTCTGGGATGATTTAGGGTAACCGTGCCAGGAACGGTTCAGGAAAAATACCATTTTCCGTTACCCAGGAATTAATTAAAACGATCGCTTTCATCCAATATTTTTCTTCTTTCTTCTCTGAAACGTATCGTACATTTTGGATTCGTTAAACCGTTTCCAACCTTCGATTCGTTTCTAATCCCGCTGTGTCCTATAACGTTCCAAGATATCGCTGAATGCATCGTGCTTCCTTAATATCACGAAAACTCTTTGTCGAGTGTCCTATCGCTGATACTAGCCAGATTACCAACACAGCTACCCTATCAGCGCGTCCAAGTTTCTGGAGATTAGGATTTGGCCTACGTGCCAGACTAGCAATCGGTAGAGAAATTCAGACGATCGTTCAGGCAAATCGGCTCAGACGATCGATACGCGTTTTCGATAAATCAAAGGCCTCCTTAGGTTTCTGCGAGTAACTCGGTCAGCCAGACATTAGCCATAATTGATCAGCTTATAACCCATTATGTCAACGCGTGCACACGTCCGGTTCAGATGTAATCAGAGCACACAGGGTCACCGCGAGTGTGCAGGAACAGCAACAGCGGATTCGGTTTCATTATTCACGGCTGTTTGATCGGTATAATGCAGTTCTCAATTAACAAACCGCGAACAAATAGGAGACCTGCGCGCTTTCAGTTCTGATTTCAAATATTTTTCTTCAATTTCGGAAAGCTTTCCCATCCGTTTGCTGTTACCATAATGATTGTTGCGTCTTCAAATATATCTTGGAGTGATTCGAGTTCTACGGAATGCTCGAGATACGCTCGCTAGCACGGCCGCGGCGTGCTACCGAGAAAGGAATTCGTTAATGGAGCTATCGCGAAGCCAAGGTCTGTCGCTCGATGCTTCTCGAAAATACTGCAATATATAAGATATACGAGAAAAACCAAACACCGCCATCGACGAACCACCAAAGATTCATTTCTAGCTATAATATTGAAACTAAGGCTACGCTGTTATCGCTGCTTCGCGAAATCCTATACGCAGCGGAGCCAATCGACCCTCTTACATTTATAATTGTGCGGCGCGACGAGTTATAGGCGTACCCGATGGCTCTAATTATGCATAGGCGAATTGGGTGCCCTTTCATCAGCTACCGAATCTCGCCAGACCTCAGAATGACGTCGATTCAAATCAAACTAACTGCGGTCTGACCACGACCCGATAGATCCTCCGTTGTAATCGCGCAGCGAATTAAATATGCAACGCGCAACCCCGTCCAACGATTCTGTACGCGTAGACTGAGCGTTTTGTTGACTCGAAACTATTAATAGTTGACAGAGGCACGTTGAGATTGGAAAGCTCTGAAATTCCATCGATCTTCGGCAGTTAGACCCTATTCGTCGGAAAGTGAAAAGATAAAAGAGCATAGGCGTTGCCGTGTTCGCCTGATACACGGTGAATTTAACAACTCGTCTCAATGGCGACGACTGAGAAACCCAGGTCTGGAAACGACGTATCGGTATGGCGATTACGCGTGGCGACCCTTTCGTCGATCGAATCGTTGCGCGACTCGTAATATCGGGGCACGAGAAGGAAGGATGTAGAAACATCTGGCCATGTACGAATATCATACGACCTCGTAAATCCCGCGGCTGAACCGTCCACTTCGAGAGCTATAAAACAGTGCTATGCAGAGTAAAAAGCATCGAGCGGAGTGGCAACGCGATAAACCGTCGAGATGTGTTCGCCTCGGCTTCGTGCCACGCGCGTCTTTCCTATTTCATACATTTGATAAATTCTCTATTTTTTTCCTTCCGTTTCTATCTTCATTTTTCTCTCGTTTTCCTCTCTCTCTCTCTCTCTCTTGTCGTCTTCCGTTTCTTCCTCTTTCTATTTTTTTTTTTTTTTTTTTTTTAAATAATAAAAACGACACTTCCTCCAGAGGCCGTTAGGTCACGAACATCCCCTTCGCGGGGATATTTATGCTCTTACGTCACGAGAGAAATATCGCGCGACGAGAATCTTGCGAAGGAGCGCGTACACGCGCGCAGCATAACGGAATCGAAGAGAGCAGCACGTACACAACGATAGGTGCACCACGTAACAACGTACACGGCTTGTTTTTGTCCATGCGTTAATTAAACTCTAACTTCAGCGACCGACTGCACAGGGCCAGACGTAATTTTCCACCGCGTGACCCTGCGCGCTTTGATCCCGCAGCACTCGACGCGGGGGTGGAGAGCGTGTGTCCCGGTCAGTTTTCAGGGGCCAAGTCGAAAATGTTTTGCGAGCGGGAAATTTCGAAACTCTGTGGAAATGCCATTACCGGCTACCATCGATTGCTACTTTGTCGTTTGGCACGGAAGAGGAGGATCATCCATGCTCAAGCGGCCATCCGAGCATTTTCGAAAATAGTCTACGTCACAGGGATCCTCTCGACCAAGAGGAAATTTTGATTTCCAGAGAGATCGAGGAGATTGTTCGACGAATACAATCGACGAGACATCATTGTCGAGCTGTTAAATGCACGCAATGGCGCGGGCGGTCACAACGAGTACTTTTCGTTTCAACGGACCACGCACCGTCGCGCTGTATTTCACTGAATAAAGGGAGGCCATAATATAATCGATCAGTTGGCTGTTGAAAAGCGGCCCAAGTAATTTTGCGCAGGGTTATACGCAGGTCGACCTTCTTTGCCGGTGAGGCCGACTCGCTCCATCGAATGTCGAGTCAAATGCAAACAAACCATTGCGAAACTGCATCTCGCACCACTTCTAACTCTTCATATATGATTCAAGAGTAAATCGTTGAATCGCAGAACGAAGGTTTAAATCGCGACGATCTTTCTTGTTTTGCGAAGGTCTCGAAAGATCGACAAAAAGCTCACTGTCAGCGATGGTTGCAAAAAGATTCTGGATTGGCATTCAACCGCGAGACTCGTTCCAAAGTACAACGGATGGGTAGCCTAAAGAAAGTAAGCGAAACGAATCTCGACTACAAACAGATCTTCTCGCAGGCCAACGCCGTCAATTTTACGTAACCCTTTCGCAACGAGTCGCGATAGAATTTCCAATGATTGAATAATTTCGTTTCGAGCGAAACCTAATATTGGGTAACGAAACCTTTCCCTGAAACGTGGTTCGCTGCGCAGACAAGTTTCTCGCGTCGACAAAGTCCACGACCATTTCCCGAATTTTCCATACTCGAACATGTCGATTATTTAAATATTCGGATACACGTCGATCGACGAGAATCCGATGAGGTTCTAATAAAATTGAAATTCTCATTCGACGAGGAACGACCAAGCGATTCTTTATCTCTCGCTGGTTGTTCGAAATTTGTAGTCGAATAAGAATTTACCCGTGTCTGGCCGGAGCTCTAGATACGAGGTCGAGAGTCCTGTTGGCGAGAACAAATTCGAACGTCTGACGTCCGATAAAGAGAAGGGGAAGAAGATCGTCCCTGTCCAGCCAGGTCGGTCAAACGAAAGGAGCGTCCGGTAAGGAGAGTAAGCAGGCAACATTTCTCAGCCGAGCCGACGCGGAGCCATAATCAATCCGGTGGATGTTGAAAAGAGGCGCGAGCTATCTCGCCCAAGGATCCAGGATGGTTCCAGCGCGCTCAGCGGGAAGTCCACCTTACGTATCCCGGTTAACATCGCGCCGAGTCCAGAAAATTGCGCGCAAAAGACCTCGTGGCATCCTCCTTATCCGTAACCTCTTCTATCCACCTAACTTTTTCCGTTCCTCTCGATCGCGATAAATATAATTCTCCATTCTATCAATTAAACTCTATACCCGATCTCTGCACTTTACTTTCCTAATTTCGCGTGAAACTTTTTCAATCAACGAAATATAAATGTATCGAGGTTAGGCGAATCCGTGTGCATTTGTCCGCGAATTTGTTACGGAACAATTTTTCCTTCAAAGGATTGACATCATTGTTTACGAAGCTATAACCGGCGGAATTACGAGCGCGTTTACCGAGACGGGAACTTGCTGAACAAACGCAGCCGATCCCCGAATCGCGATTGTTTTACGCTGCTCGACGATCGGGAGAATCATAACAATAGTTCGGTTTTGTTTAAACGCGAAATGTAATAGTTTCGACGAGTCCGATCGGCCACGTCGACCGTGTACGATTTCGATTTTCCGTGTTTGTCCGCCCCTCGCTCTGCGATTCTACATTTTTCGGAAATCGGTGCTCAACTCGGTTTTACGCGCGAGCTGTGTACCGAAAATATTCGAGAATCGAGAGAAACGCAAACCTAGAATTTAATCGACGGTGGAATTACACGGTCCGGCAATTAACGCGTTCTCGCAACCCTTGGCGTAATTTAACGCTGTTATTAAATTATACCTGGCTGCCTCCGACATTATTTAACATCGATATTAAGCCTCTCGCGTCGATCCAAAAATGTAAAAGCGTTTCACGGGATATTTTTTAAAAATGCTATCAAGAATCGAACCATCCTTCCCTTCCCAGGGCCTAAGTAGAGACCCACGTTACCGTCGATCCACCACCTAAATCACCTCCGTCCAGTCTTTCCTATGTCAGCTCGTATTCGACGATTCGGGCGAACGTAACTGTCCGTAAAGTTCTGTAAATCCGACCGAGGGGCAAAGATCCCCACTATTTCCATCCAATTAGCACGCGTAATCCCTTTCTATTAGCGAGGGCTTGGCTTCTACGTGCCGATCGAGCATCGCGGAAAATCGATGAACGTCTACACGCGGAAGGAAAAGGACCCCGACGAGGATGGCGCGAGAAGAGCGAGACGGAGCCACGAAAGAGGGTTCTCAACACCGCAAAAGGGAGAACCAAGGAGCCATAATCGATCCGGCGTGCGCTGAAAGAAAGGAGGCGCGAGCTATCTCGCGCGAGGAGCTCGTGAGTCGAAAAGAACAAGGCGAAGCGGTGTCCAAGCGCTTCAGGGATGTTCATGGTGTTGCGGCCTCTCTCCCAGCGGGACGTCCAAAGTTCGTGCAGAAGGGACTACGTCGGCGTCGTTCCCGGTTAACTAGATGCCAGCCGAGATTCCACGGTGAAGGGTTGGACGGACGGACCTTACGGAGGTAATCATAAAGCTACGACGAGCAGAAGAAGAGGGAGAGTATGACGACCGAGCGTAGGAAGAGGACGGAGAGATGGCCGCGGGGCTGCCAGCGCGGCCTGGAAGCGTGTCAGTAAATTTAACCTAACCGAATGCCAGGGCATAAACCCCCCCCCCATCCCCTCCCCTCCCCCTTCGCGTTTTTTCACCTCTGTCGCTTCTTCTTCCTCTTGCGCATCTTTCTGCGTCCAAGCGAACACAGGCATAGCTCTTCGGTACGTCGATCGGCCAGGAAACGTTCACCGTTGCGAAGTCGATCACGTGCACGGAAATTGTCCATTTAGGATGGCGATAAGGTCATTTGCAGCTTTTAACAAAACGTCGATTCCCGGTACGTTTGCACGAACGTCTAATCAACGGGTGGACGCAGAGAACTAGGTCTCTGGACGATCGCACCGAAATCGCGCTGAAAATCCACGAGTACTCTATCTCTTGGTCGCGGAGGGTAACCCGCACGAGAAGAAAATACGAAGAAAATAATTGGACGCGGAGATCCCGCGATGTTTTCCAACGAGTGACTTATAGACTGAGCACTCTTAACAAAGGTCCATTGTTAATTCATTCCTCCGTATGTTAGCTCGGGCAGAGGATAATTTATTCAGGCAATCGGAATCCAGCCGAAACAGAAGAATCTACGCATACCACCTCTCGACTACATACCGTCGATACGCATACCACCTTCGTCTCTTTAACTGCCTTCCTTCCTGTAACTTTTAGTGGGCTCCGCTCTGACTGCCAACCTATCCCCGCGTTGCGTTCAAGCTTACCTTCGGATGGACCGTAACGCAACCACGAACAGGTCCACCGAGCAACCCGAATTACACACTCCCTCGGTCACGGGATACCCGATGGCTCGTTCTTTCTCACTTCGGAGATCCTTATCTATGGTGGCTGGATGCTTCATCGACGACCTACGACGAAGGAGGAGCATGTCGGTTGCTTCCCTCGGCGAAGGTCGGAGGTTGAACAGTCCTCGATCGACAGCTGCCACGGAGTCGCCTCTCCAGCTCCGACGTGGGTGAGATTCCACGGTGAGAGTCACTCGTTATTTGTTGCTTACTTTTAGTTGCCAGCGCGCCTCGTCTGTCGATATCGAATCCCCTCGTCTTCGCTTCGGAGTTTCTCGCGGCGCGAGCTTCCTTAATTCGGCCGCCAGACTCGTGACAGACGAGAGAATCTACGGAACATCGTTGGGTCTCGATAAACCGGAAATAATTGTATCGAGCTATCCAACACGGAGACGGATAAATCGCAGACGATCCTCTAGTCGTTTAAGAAACGTGTTTAAATTAAAAAATATGGCTCTCTTATCGAGAAAATCAGTTTCCTTCGATCCCTCTATAGTCGAATAAAATTCCGGCGAGGTTCGCCGTGGAGGGAAACGCACGCTAGTGGTAGGTAGAATCTGGAATGGAAGAAACTGTGTAAATGGCATACGCAACGAGATCGGTTGTTTTCGGAATGAGAGAGAAGGAGAGGCGAGAGCCAAAGAGAAACTCGGAGCGCGTGTAACCAGCAACCGGGCGCTCTGTCCACTTATTAGCCGCTTAATGGACCGCGATCCACGGAACACGAATGTGTGCTGCCTTTCCGCGGGGACCATCAAAAGAGGCGGGAGCGTCCCGTTTATTTAGCAAACACGCCAAACCGCGAACCCTATTTCTTCAGGGGCCGCTTTAAAGGGATTAAAAAACGTCGAGCGGGACGGAGAAGGAAAAAGGAAGGGCTCAATTACAACGGGACGGAAATCGATAGGCCTCTCCGAAGCTCTCTCACGGGAAGTAATTAAAACCGCGCGAAATTTGTGGCCACGTTCCTTTCGCTTCCACAGCATCCGCCTCTCGATCTTTCCATTGTTGATCTTTATCGAGCGGCGACGAACGACGAAACGATGCGCGAGGGACTTGGAAACGCCGAACGTTATTTTCTGTTTTATAACGAGTTCTTGAACGAGGGGTGAAAAAAACCTACGGTTCCAACAAAATTTTAATTGGAATGGTAAAAACGTGGTACGCGGTGGCTTATATTTTTTTACGCGATTCAACGCTACTCTACGTACAAATGGTAGAAATGTCCTTCAACGTCCGAGCTTTCAGCGAATTTCCGTAAAACTTTTGTACCCAGGCATTCCGTATAGTCGGACAAAATCCTGAGAATACCTTATTGGACTGTTTCCTTGGTCCCTGATTTTCGCTTAACTACGTTTCGCCCTTTCTCTCGCATCTCACCCACACGCCCCGAAGCAGAATTATTTGTACGCGATACAGCGTTTGGGAGATTAGGGTGAGCGAAAGAGGGGACGAGAAACGAGGAGAAAAGATTCAAAGAGTAACAGAGGTCGATCGAGTAAGGTCGAAAACACAAGAGAGCGAGAGGACGAGGGAGAGGGAAAAAGAGTAGAAATGGTGGCTGGGATTCGTGAGATCGTGTTCGAGAGGGGCCCCACGAAGGGGTCCCTCTACCGAAGTTTGTAACTCCTTTTGCATCCAATTAAGTCTCGCGCAATAACTTAGGCTACACCAGCCGCCGATACTGAACAGCCTCACCTCCCACCCCCCGGCCGCACCACCACCTGGATACGGTACAATGTATATTCTGATTCCGAATTTCGGCACAATGGAAGTTCGTGGAACTGCGTATATTTCAATTGAAACTTTCGATGGGTTACACCGTCTTTGTATTAATTGCCGACGATTTGCTGCACCCAAAGTCACGACACTCCTTTTTCCGCAAAGAAACTATACAAGTTGGCCTTGAATGCATTCTTGCGCGGGGAAAATGATTGAATGACGACAAGAAAACGACTTCCAACGCGTCCTTTCGTTTACCGAGACGATTCCATGAACGCGCGGGTCGCGTTATTCTCCGCGGAGCGTCCAAAATCAAGAGAGACGCTCCAATATCAGGGTACCTCTCTTCGGGGCAGCGGATAAAACGTTTCGGTTTCAAAACCCGATACACAATATCGCGAGGAAGTTACTAGAGCAGTTATTGGCACTGTCGAGCCGTCGCGCCATTATTACCAGCGCCCAGCTTGAAATTCATGAATGTTCCATGCTTTCGAATCCTCTCTACCCGAAGATCCAGTATTTTCCGCAAGTTTAACACGTGCCACGACCAAGAGTCTCTCTATCCCTGTCGTCCGCCACGGCTAGACGGTATTTCAATTATGTACACAACGAAACCGAGGTCGAAACTATTCGACAGCCGGTTGCATCGTCGCTTTAAGATTAGAGGATTCCCAAGTTCATCGCACGGATCCGAAGGAGAAGATAGTAGGTCAGTTATCGGCACCTCTGGACCGTTGTTACTACGAGTTACGAACATAGTTGCGAGAGACTACCTCGATGCCGCAGTCAAGTCTCGTGCAATAATTTAGGGTACGCCGCGGCGGATACCGATACTGGAGGGACCAACTCTCTCTCTCCCTGGCCCCGAGAACAATATGCGCTAACAGCCTCGAATCTTATCCTTAATGCCGGGCTTAATGCACATCGGCGCGCGTATATCGATCTTGTTGATCGAGCTCGCCAGGTATGCGCCCCGGTAATCTCGTAAATTCGTTTGAGAAAGTTAATTAAACGATCCTCTGACCGCGGGCTACCGTGACCGTCTATGGTCCTACAAGGTCATTTCGTTGCTCGCGAGATTAATGACACGTAGAGGACTTCTGGAGGACTTGTGGAATTAAAAGCGGAGAGATTCGGGTTCGAGTCCGAGTTGGAATAAAAATGAAATGAAAATAAGCGTAGCTTCGGCGAGACTACGACTACGACAAATATACCAGAGTTGAAAACGCGCACGCGGATCAGTGCCAGGATTTCTACGCGCCGATTCCTGCGCCCGATTCCAAATCCGATTAATTGTATCTTCGCGCATTCGTTCGGGGTCAAGATAATTAACTATCCAGAGAAATTCATTGTTGAGGAACGCTGTGGAATGACCAGAAGAGCCCCAGAAGGAACGCGTAATGCGAATTACAGTCCGAGCAGGATAAAGTAGCCATATTCGGTCGCTTTTTCCTAACCCCGAGAGTTCGTGGAACCGGTTTTCACATTAATCATTATCGTATCTGCCTCTAATAACGAATGCAACACAGCCAGTGTCAGCAGAAAAGCTTCCGAGCAAGTGGCGAATAAATTGCCGCCGAACGCATTAATTTCGTTGTCAATTATATTGTTTGATGCCTAATGACGTGCATTCCAATTTCCACATGCCTTAACAGACGTCCCGTTACGCCTGTGTAATTTCCATGAAAACGTCGTAGTCATGCTTTCAATTTAATTTTCATGTACATCGATCGATTCTTGTTCCCCTTTTTTCCCTCGATATAGTCGTCTCAATTTTTCCCCAGACATTGTCGATTCTATGAATAATTTTAACTCGTAATCGCCGTAGAATCTTGCTAATAATTACAGTTTGTAATTAATTTTATGACGAGAGAAGCGCATAATACACGATTACGAATCAAAATAAAACTAATCTCGAATCGAATCCCGTATCACTGGTCTCTGATTTGGTCCGACGATGAACGCGGATTACAACGAGTGTCTAAGACTAGAGAGCATCTCGGTGGAGTGTATGTTCGTCTTTCCGAGGAACGTCACGCCAATCTGTCCCAATTTAAACAACATTCGTGAACGCTATTGCAGTTAATAAATAACACGAAGTGGCACCACCGGCCCGGGCACGCATACCTCTCTAAAGTGAGGTTAATTTCGCGGTCAGTTACCAACTATATGGGCTCGTTGGCTCTCATAGTCGGCCGGCCAACTTTATTGACAGCGAAAAAGAATCGGGCTAAGCCGTTGCCCGTTCATCAACGGCAATAACCATGGCTATTACCCGCTACGAATACAACAGCGCAATGCAGTCAACATTGTTACGTCGCGTGCTTTCCTTTCGCTATATTTAGCCCGTCGATGATAATTAAAAGTCAACGGCAACAGGTCAAATCAAGCGTGAAGAACGAGTCTGCGTCTCGCTCCAAGATTGATCGAGTACGCGACATTTCGTCCGTTTCGATATTTCCATAATCTACGATCATCGATAGATGATTATCCATCGTCGGATGATGGACGATGTTTAAACGCATGGTCGAGTACGAGTTTCAGGAATTGTCCATGTTTTACGGCGCGCACTGTCCATAGTGCGCAAACGGGATAAATAAGAGTATTTACAGCGATTCCCCGAACGGCTAACGTCAGTCTCGAATTCGACCGCGAACACAATCCAGTACGATAATTCGATAAAAGCTCTCTGTCCCTTCCACGTAAGCGCCAAGATAGTACGGACGGTTTCCGCGTTAATTAGAAAGGCCATTCTCCGGCAGGGTTCTTAACGATCGTAATGCACAGTGTCAGAGATAGAAACGTCAGATGGGGGACGTCGACCAATCCATCATCGGGTCCGTTCCCCGCCTGTATCGATACGATTAGTCGCTGCGTAGAGAATTCATCAACGCGACTCCATCGTTCGTTCGCTCTTTAATCGAACAGGGTTGTTACGGGGCGTTACTTTGCTACCTGATATGCATAATCATTTAAGGTCATTTGGTTAAATACAGACAAAACAACCTAGCGGCCGCTTTGCTCTGCAGCGCTTAATAAGAAACCTTCGCTGCTTTGCATCGAAATTGTCCCGAGTTTCGTGCTCGTCGCGCCTCTTATTGGCTGCGGAGAACAGCGCAAAATACTTTTCCCGTCTCTCTCGGTTCTACTCTTTTGATTTCGTTTCGTCCATTCGCGTTAAACGCCGAAACGATGAATATTTGAGAATGTTTAGATGGATAGCGTAAAAAAGATCCTCCAGGGGCGTGATTTACGCCTGGTGAAGAAACCTAATGGAAAAGAAGGTTTGACCAAGAGTACAGGTCCGAATCGACAGGCCAACATCGTATACATCGAACGGAATTCCGCGACGAAAAGGGAATCTCTGATAAACCAGTTCGGGGTGGACTCGCAATCTTAAGAGAGAGAGAGAGAGAGAGAGAGAGAGAGAGAGAGAGAGAGAGAGA
>NW_026535322.1:688777-900295 GCF_026225885.1 Hylaeus anthracinus
GAGAGAGAGAGAGAGAGAGAGAGAGAGAGAGAGAGAGAGAGAGAGAGCTAGAGTGCCGTTAACAATTCAAGATCGGCGTCTGCCATCCCCCTCCAAGAGTTCCGCGAAGCGTAAACAGTAAAACAGATTAAGAACAAGTTCGGGCCGGTAAACAAGGAGATTGATTCGCGGCTATACTCTGCCATTGCCGCGGATATATCGTGAAATTTCACGGAACGACTCGCGGTTCCCAGCGCGATTGAAGACTCGTGCTACGGAGGTGGCTCTTCACAAATTTCCTTGTCAGCTCTCAACCCCGGCTTCCTCCGCCAAACAGCAATGCATTTTGATAGCCCATTGTTAAAGGAATGACAGGGTGAGGTGGGAGTGGAGGACAGAGACCATCGAAAAGTTTCGAGAGGGCGTTTCGGAATGGAGACATAACGGCGGAGTTTGCCTTATTCATGAGTTCCATGGTATCCAGGCTGGTATAACTGATGGAAGACAGGGTTGTAAGGCCACGGATGGCCATGTACCAAAGTTGTATCAACGAACGGCCTCAGTCCTCACCGCGTAACGATGATAATATGCTACGTGCCTCGTGTTTGAAACGACAACTACCCGAACTGAATACACAGCCTCCTGTAATCATATATCCCCCACCACGAGAGACGACCGCGTTCGTCTGGATCTCGCCACCCAGTAGATGCCTCGACACCCACTTCGTACGAATCTTCGCGATGCTCTGTTCTTCATCTTCTTCGCCCTTCTGACCCCTCGACTCGTCGTCGTCGGTGTTGTCGTCGTTGCCAATCTTAGCGTACCCCGCATGTACACCGTTAGCGAGTCTGCTATGGAAACACGTTCGTTAGCCGCGATGCGTCCAAGTCGAACGGATCGATCGACGTCGATTAGACCGAGAAATTACTCTCGCGAATACGAGCTAGTCTTTTCTTCTGAATCCGCGCCGACATTGTTCGGCACCCGCCCAGGCCGAGTTCAATTACACGCGCGCGTCCTCTTAACCCTTCCAGCGATACGAACCGTGAATTTACGTTCTCGATCAGCCTGTCATAGGGCGTTTTACGCCAAAGCGGTACTGTTACCGCTCGCGTCTGGTCTTGGTATCTTTTGACGCGTTGCCACAGAGATGCTTCACGAGTTGGCAGATGAGCCACGGTAAGCAAACATTTTTTCCTGTCAACGTACGACTCGATGTCGGATACGAGTAAACAGCCTCCTGTTCGCGATTATTCGTCCCGAGTCATCGAGTCACGACCAATGGTTTGAATCTCGACGATATCTCGAAAACATGTTACTCGGTGCGATGCGCTTTCATGTCTGGTGGGACACGCGGGGAATAATTCATCGCGAGTTTCTTCGAGTCGACCGGACCATCAAATTTCATGTTTATCGTCGGCTATTAGATCGAGTGAACGAACGACTGGAAAGGAAACGTCTGCGGATAAGAAAGAAGTCCTCTTCCACTAGGATAACGCGGAGCGCCATGTCGGTTTAACGACGCAGAACAAAACGAAGGGATTGAATCGGGGAAATTTTCGATCGACTATCGAATTCCTCGGATACAAGTGTACCGGCGGCGCGGGTGGCGGGTCCCAACATGGTACAGTTCGAATCACTGTGTTACATCGGTAAACTCTCTCTGTTATTTTTAGCCGACTGAATTGAATAATTGCGGGGACTCGAATAAATATACTCTCGAATCGAAAAAAAAAAATATCGATATCGGGGCTCGTCGACGACGCAGCATTTCTCATTTTTAATGAAATTCTGCCTGTTCCTTTTTGTAACCCACCCGCCTACCAGCGCAGCAAACTGGTCCGTGATTCTCGTATACGTTCATTTCAAAGTTTTGCACGATATTTTTGTACGTCATGTACAGGCGAATATTAGTCGATCGAAATAATTTTTTTTTAGAGGATAAAATAATGTAGCGGGGTAATAGACCTTTGTACCAGCGACGTACAGAGTTTTTCCAGGACTCTGGAGACAAAAGAAGTTTGAGAGATAGGACCAAGGTAGTTCAAGGAAGAAAGCATTAGGTGTTTTAGAGATAGGATAAAATGTGGCGTGTTCCCAGCCGCGGGAAAAATACCGGAAGAAATGGAGCAGTTGAAGGTGCGAAGAAGCGAGTCAAGACGGAAAGGCGAACGGTATAGAACCGTACGCTTGGATGTATCGCAAAGATCAAAGGAAGCGAGTTCAATGTTTTTGAATTCGCTAAAATGAATGTACATAAAAGAATAGGATTCTGAAAAAATAACGAGTCAAAGGATGTTCGTTCGTCTTTTCGCCGCTCCTCAAAGTTTGTATCCGAATAAAAAGTTTGCTCGGATCCGAAAATAAGCAGGCTAGGCGCGTTCGAACGTAATTTCGAAACCACCAGCGGCACGTATCGGCCACCTTTGATCGCAAGGAAATTTTCCTGGCCCCCGGTGAGAAATCGCTTCGCGATGCTCGACCAGCTAACTCACAGAGAATAACACGGAACTGGTAATTCGTATGCCAGGTCTGTCCGAGGATTTTTAGGAGGACCGGTGGTTTGTTCTTAGTCACACGTCGGTAAGGGAATCGGTACGTGACATTAAGCAGTAATGCCACGTGGCACGACGTCCACGCGGCACGAAACTTGAAATAGTATTACGGTTGATCCCACGTCACGCCACCCGGCCCGTTTCCCTTCTGCCTGTCCATCGTCAAACAGTCTCATCCCGAATGTACGATATAATCCGCAACGGACAGCACGACAGGGAACCGAGAACGCCAGAAAGGGAATAAAATTCCTTAACGTGAATTTTGACGATCCGCGACATACTTTTGTGGACAAAATGGTTGAAAAAAAACCATCCATCGGCACAAGGATAACGCAACCCCTCAATTGCTCTAACCCGGGGTACATCAAACGCAGCCATCAAACGAGGAACAAGCCGTCGATATCGCGCAGTATTTCGTTCGCGGATGGTTCTGTTGTTCGGTTTTTTATCATTATTATTTTATGTATTTCCGTTTTATTTGGCAGTCGAACGTATAAAGTGGATAACGCGATCCCCTCGGACTCTCAATGACAAGTCCCGAAAACGCTCGAAAACGGAGTGGACGCTATTTACTATGAAACCGGGCTGGCCAACCTGTGTTTACCATCGGAGGGAAAAAAAGAGGAGAGGTAAAAAAAAGAAAGAGTGAAAATGGTTTTTCCAATATCGGCGAATGATCGCACGCCGTTCCGCGTAAAATTTATCTCGACCGTCGTTTTCGCGGGAGCTCAACAGCAAATAGAGATCTCTCGATATTCGCTCGATTTTAAACGTAAACAGACCAAAAATCACGAACTCTCCGCGTGGCAACGGCTCTTTGCAACGAAACTTGGACAAACGAAAATAGATGCGCGTCCTAAATACCGTTCCAGTCCCTTTTGGACCGCGTGTACTTTGCCTAACTCCTGGTAAATATGTGCTTCTAATTACCATCGATATTAATTGTGTGTTTACCTCCGCGAATCATTTTGCGACGCGTACGCCACCTGCTGGAAACTGCGAAACGTTTACGTAACGAAACTGTGAGCGTTCCTCTTGGGACACACGGTTCAAAATCAACACTCGAACCAATCGTCTTTTAACAATTTCGCAACCTATGTTTTTAGGCGGACTCACAGTTCGTGTTATGTACAATTCCTCGCGGAAATGTCCATCCATCCTGCGCGTAATGTATACATATACGTTATATTTTTTAAACAATTTCAACGCTCGAATCATCAATTTTAAGTTGGTTTATTATATTTCATTCGGACGATGTTTTCGTTACGAATAAGTAAATTTATTAATATTATTCCAAGAACCGAGCAATCTTCGATCTTTTTGTGCAGTTAAACTTCTATAACTTTCAATTCTTTTGAAAAAGAATGAGACAAGTTGGCCGTCGCGCGACGAGGAAATTCTACAATTTTCAGAAATTCCCTCTATTTTTCGCTCTCGAGAAGACGCAGCGAGGGAAAGATTAAAGTTTTAAAAAACGGGGCACCTCTGTCGAGGAAATTGCGTGCATCGATGGGATGAGAACGGGACGCAGAAAGGAAAGCATAAGGAAAACGAGCAGCATCCTTCGTAAACAGCGAGCAGGTTCCATGGATACTATTCGAGCCTGGCACACCCGAGTAAAAAGACACATCTCTTTAAAAGAAAACGACAAACAGTTTGTCGTCTACTTCGAAGCCTGATCCATTACATGCACATCGAATTAAAAATACTCTCCAGCGTTGGACTCTGTCGAACGACGCGCTCCTCGTGGCCTCCGAGCGTGAAATGGAGTCGGTCCCGTTTAAAAAATCGTTTGAATAGCCAAAACAGAGACCGAAGGGTGTCGATGCGTGTAACAGAATTTCATGGATCGCGTCGTTCGGCTGTTGCAGCGTCAAACGTGAAACGCGTCGTTGATCTTTGTTACGAACAAAGTATAGATCATTTCCCGCTCGATCGATGCTAATCGTTAGTACGTCAACAAAAATTCGATACGCCTAGCGTGCTCCGATAAACTTTTCGGCTTCTATTAAAATAATGTTCGTGAAGATGAACATAATTTCTTTTTTCAGCGTTCTTCACAGGTGCATTTTAGTTTTTATTAAATCAACGATAACTACGGTACTTTAGGGTTAATTGCGTTGTCCATCGAACGACGATGATTATCGCTTGGAGCTTTTTAACAATGTCCCCAGCGACTCGCGTACCTGGTGTGGCTTTAACTTACTCAGCAATCGCTTTGAAGTGGTCCGCATACTTATCGCCTTGATTGACGTCCCCTTTCGCGGCGCTGCCGAGCGACAGGCGTATTTACATGAAAATAAATGCACCTTGCTTGGGGCTGGCCACTGCCAACGTCGCGGAGGGGTAACGAGAAGGGCGATCTAAACGAATTCTGTTTGGACTGTCGCGAACATTCGATCCGCTGACCGAACCTGTTAACTCGAAACTATTCCGAATAAGTTTTTTTCGACGACAGATAGTAGTAGCTCTCGCTTTTACGGTTGCTTCTTTAACGACGGAAAGTCTTCTCGTTTAGGGACACCCTGTATCGCGTTCGGTTCGCGGCGAGACTCGAATCGACGAAGGAGCCATTGAAATCGTAAACAAACCCGAAGGAGGATGTTTCGAGTCGCGGTTTCGTAACTCTTGGCCCGAGCAACGCTTTTATCTGGCGTGCAGGATCTCGAGACGAATCGATTAAACTCGCTGCGAAACGAATCTACATCTCGGGGAAAAGGGAACGTCGACGACTTAATACGAAGTGACACAGCGTATCACGAGCCCAACATCGACGCGCGGACCGAGGAAAAAAATACGCGAAAGAATTAATCCCGTCGAAGACGTTCGATACTTGATCCAAAGAAACCTGTGCATTTCAACGGAATAAACAGCGGCAAACGAGCTCATCGCGGAATCGCGATTCTTCGAACACCGCCGCGGTCTCGCGATCGTTTTGCACATAATGGCTGAGGCGAAAGACGCTGAAAATAATGCGAAAACTCATGCAGAACCGCTTACGAACGTATTGTCTGACAAATATAGTACGTAGCCGACCATACAACACCGTACTTATATTTACATATCACGGTCGTCGATTGCATTGTACCGATACCGGGCACGGGCCTCGATGTTAATTTATGGCTTGGTGGCTTTATGATCGCGGGGCACACGGGAAAAATTCTAACCTCGCCAGCGATGCGTGCAAACGGACACGACTGCTATTTATTTATTCCGATTCGAATGTTGCGCGCGTAACGGAGCGGATTTACACCGCGACCGCCATAAATCGCTGAACCGGACGGAGGATGATGCGCGAGAGGGCCCGCTATTAGCCAAATGCGTCGTTCGTTTCTGGACCGTCGCCGGATTTGAGCCCGACGGAATTTTAATTATTCCAAACGATCAGGCGCGCATCGTATCGGCGATCGCCGCCAAACAAATTATCGCGTCGAATTACGCGGATAGTTCGTCGCCGGTTTTCCTCCCTGGCCTGCGACGCGCGTCGAATGGCCAAATAAAAATGCCCCGGTACCGCCATTTTAATTAAAATACCCCGGCCAACGGTGAAACAACCTCGTCCAAAGTGACCACCTCAGCCCACCGAAACCGACTCGTACCGCACTCTTTCAGCAGTTCCAGATGCCAAGCGCAGCCAGAATTTATCAATCGTAAGATCAGGTGCGTCGAATTAAAAAGTGATCGAAAGCTGGTGAAATCCGATGACACAACCGTTAGTCACGGTCCTTCCCTGTGGAATCGGCTCGGCTCGGTTCGGCTCGGCTCGGCTCCACGCGACGAGCCCACAGGGAGAGCGCCGCGAATTTGGGAAAGGTTCGACCGGTTCCGAGAGCGAAACATAAGCTCACGGTATGGTCGTGACGGCGGCGTATAAAGCGTAGCCACGATTACAACGTGTGGGTGCTACACGTGCTGACACATACTTGCCTACACACGCGTATAGAACCGGGGACGCGAGCTATCTAGGCTGAACCTTTCGAGGTTGACTTCTTGAGACACTGGAGCGGAAACACGAGACGTATAGCATGGGCTCCGCGAGGCGAGTTAATCCCTTGAGACAACTGGGAGCCACGGGCGTGGAATGGGAATGCCGAGGGAAACCCGCCGGTGTGTATTCTCACTCTGCTACTCGACAATGTTATTATTACGCTCTCCCCCGTTCGCATTACGCGGATAATTTATGTCGCTCTTTACGCGGAGCGTAACGCGCGCTAGTTGTCCCTTTACGTGTGTATACGCGCATGTCCGTGCGCCCCGTAATAAATGCATATAATGCTCTCTATGACTGTAATCATTCACCCACGTGATAAACACCAGGGATGTTTGAGCGTCGCCAGGAAACGCGAAGCTCTTCTTTCTCTCAAGCGCGATACGGAACCATCGAGCTGGATCGTTCGAGGTGTCGAATTTGGATACCTTCCGCTTTTTACGCCACCCAGTAGCGAGGACGATAAAACGTTGTTATTCCCGTCCACGAATATTCAAACGTTTTTGGTAAATACGGTAACATTCCGTCGGGTTGAGACGAATCTTTGGAACCACGCGAAGATTTGCTCTACCTTCGTTTATATTCGTCCCTTTGATTCACTTCGCGCGAGCGAATTCATTCTGCTGGCACGCGCACACCACCAGTCCCACGTCGGTGTCTATTTGCGGCTCGTATAATAATTCTTATCCGCGGGGCAGTCAGCCCGACACCACGCGATATTATTTCATGTGCTTAGGCGTCAACGGGATCGTAAATAGCGACGTCGGACGCCGACGCCCGCCCCCGTCGTTTCTGCGCGTTCTGCTAAGCAGAGATGGGCACAATTTCATAGGAACAGCGTATTAGTAAAGTCATGATGCGGTGATTTATCGGCGACGTTTATTCGAGGGAATAGCGGCGCAAAGAAATCGTTGGTCGTGAAACGTACTTCCGTTCTGTAGGAAGTGACTCTAAAAATTAGACCGAAAGGATAAAGAGTCCATTATCTTCCTTTCGTTGGACGAAATTTGTATCCAGATAAGACTCGAACCCATCCGCCGAGTCACACGATGGGACTCGACGTCTCCTCCTGTCCGTATCTCGGCGGAGTAAAACGTTTACGGTGGCTCGAGACGGAACAACGACTTTTCTTCAGAAAACGTGGGTTTCTGGCCGATCCGCGTGGACAAGAACCGCGAAGCTAACCGGTGCTTTTCGTAGCCGCATAATTTCCCCGTGTTGAATGTAAATTTGTCCCCTACCTCGTCCTTCTCGAGGGGCACGGTGTGTCCTCGTCTCTGTTGCTCGGTGTGTTCGCGTGACTATGACCGCGACCGACGGAGCGAATTTATACCGAAACCACCAAAACGTGACAACGACCAGGAACACTGACGACTCCTCGAGAGGGAATGGAACGAGTCTTAAATTCACATTAAACATTCATTGGCATAGAGGCCGCTGACAGCAGGCCGATGGAACAGAGATACGGGCATTCCTGATCGAGCTAATGCGATACTGAAAACTGGTCGAGGTCTTTGCCGTGGACTTTTCTCTCTTCTTTTACTACTTTTTCTCTGCTTTTGTCCGGCTTCTCTCTAAGCACCACGTTTCTATCAACGAGATAAGCTAACGTTTGTTTCTACGCGGCGTCGCGTTAACTCGGTTTACGTTGTATCGCTTCTTTTAACCCGACGAGAATGGACGTACAATGAAAGTTCGGTAACAACGATGAGACCGTTACGGACGCGTTGCTGCAACAGTATCGATGCCGCTCCGCAAGGTATTTCCAATCTAATAACTTTGAGCGTGTATCGAGTGGAGTAACCGTTTAATAGGTACACGAAAACTCGATACGTATCGATTACATGCAAAAGGAGTGAATTCTATACCAGAGCGTTACGGTACTATTATCACTTTCTCACGTAGCACGCGAGCAGCGAATATTACCATAGCTTCGAGGCTTGATTCACACCATTCGATCGGCAGGGTTGCCAACGTGTTTCCTAAATGGAGCAGTGCTATCTTTTCGCACGAATCGATTTTTCTCATAATTTTACGTGTAAAAGTATTAAACTTGTAGGAGTCTAAACGAAAAATAAGGCACGGGGATTCGAAGCCACGGATCCTCGGATCCACAGTCGACCGCTTTACCTACGCGACCAATTCCGTAGCCTACGTTTCGTGTTCTTATTTGACTCCTTATTGTTGGGTATGGGAGGCGCGGACACTGCAAACTATTACGATTGTACGCGTAATACTTTACGAGATAAGCGTCGCGAACATTTGTTCCGTAAGAGTTGCACGACGACGGTTACTTTTTATTTTTATCCTGGCTGCTTCGTGCTCCAGCCTGGCGCAGACCTATCCTTTACGAAGTCTAGACGAAAAAGCGAGAAGAAAGCCCTTTCCGCGAAATCGAATTCATCTTGATATGAAACTGTACTCGAGACATACGCCGATGACGTCGCGGGGATTACATCCACCCGCGATACATAACACCGTCTCGGAAGAAAGTAATTCACGGTATGGCCCGACGGATAGAGACATTCACGTACAGGGTGTCCTGTTTTGATCGTTAAACGCTCTGCATTTAAGAAAGTACGTCGAATTTCTACAAATTTCTCGCTACAGTTTAAAAATGTAAAAACGTTCCGCCCGCTCGTGTATTTTCGATTACGTAGCAACGTTTATCTTCCGCGAAACGTTATGGAAGAGGAGAAACCACTAAACGTAATTAACTTCGTATACGTTTTATGCACTGAAAAGATTAAAATAGAACACTCTGTATGATTCGTGTCTCTACTTCGGTAACGCCTTTCCGCGTGTTGGCAACAGCCCGCGACCATGGCGACCGAAGCGTGTAATAACGAGATGCACGAGCTATAGCAATTGCGCAATACGAAAGGCGGGATACGTGGCGACAAATATCACGAATAAGCAGCGAGCACAAAGAACGCGAAAAGACGAGTAAACCGGACCAATCTCGCGCGAATGGATGTACTCGTTGCCGCTGATCGTTTAACCATCGCCCGAGGCTTCCTCTGATTGCTTCTCTGCCTTCTTCGGTCGCGATATTATACCGAGCAATTGAATTTCTTACGCGTCGCTAGCAATAAGTACCCTTCTCTTCGCAGCCATCTCCGTATATTTCATCCGTGTTGCATTCGCGAGATCTAATCCGTGGAAACGTTTCATTGAATCGTCGGAAAGTCGTCGCATTCCGTTTGGCGGCTTGTTCTGTTGTGTCTTGGGGATAGGGACAATGGTTTCGTATTTCTACTACTCGATTATCAGAAAATTGATTCGTAGAAAACGTTTCGTCTGTATTCGCTTGTTAATCGAGATTCCACGGTGTTTACGCAAAAGTGAAAATACGAAACGATCGGAGGGGAACCCGTGGAAAGTTAAATACACCAAACGACGTAACGGCCACTAAACCAGTCGCTCGAACGTCACGGTCTGTTATCGCGGCGTCGGCGTCAGCGTCGCAGGTAGTAAAATAGCAGCCTTTGCGCGAGCGTCGCGACGGAGCCAGCGTTGATGTACCTACCCCGGGAACATCAAAGCTCCCGTTTTCAAATAAGAAGCGATCGTCGAGGATACGCCTGGAGGATCGACGACTCGCGGTGCGGCGTCCTGGTCGAAAGTGCAAACCGATAAATTACGGGGCCGCAGACGGGCGTAAATACGGTCTCGAGCTCGATTACCTTGAACTTAAAGGGAGAGATGGGTAACGGAGAAATGACGGACGTGCTTTTGCCGTGGAGAGTAATGCTGGCTACTTTTAGCGGGAAAATAAATAGGCGTCATATTGCGCGAGGGAACTCGACTTTAAAAATAGTCCAGGACGATTCCACGGACGTGCGTTCGACGTATTCTCGGTTCCCGATGGGTGGACGCGTAGTAAGCACGGTCGTTAGCTTCGAGGAAAAGGCTAATTAAAAAGCCGTAAAGGAAGTGACGCACGTGCGCCGAGAAAATCCCTGACGTTCCCCTAACGGAGGGGGCTGTCTGGTTCCTCGTGAGACGAATTAAGGGTTCTTTACGATTCTTTTTCTGTGAAGATACAATCGGATCGGAATGAAAATTAGGAGACATTCGTCTCGAAGACTGACGCTATTCTCCAAAAAAATCGTACCTATGCACCTTTTTTAATTGCTGCGCATTCCGCGGCTATATTTCAAGGACAGGCGTGAGACAATTAAGAAGCGTTTCCGCGAGAACGAGGTGGACGATGACGATTAAGCGAGACGACCCCGAAAATCGGTGAGATATTTCTGGAACGGTCCTAAATTTCAAACCGGGGGCGCTTCTCGCGCGATTAACAACACGTTGCGAGCGATTTGTCGGCGTTCCAGCGCGAAGAGGCATCGCCACGGTCCCTGACGAAAATGAGCCGCCACCTATTTTTGTACTGGAAGCACGATTAGCGGGGCTCGAGACTATCCACGCCTCGTGATGTATTTAAAGGATCAATTTTACAACGGGATACTATGCTGTAGGTACGTGTCGCGTTCGAACAGTTGTCCTTAGACCTCGAGGGGAAAAAAGTAACTCGGAAACGAGTGAATTGTGTACGAGGCTCCCTGCGTGGGTGGACGCAAACGCGTTGTATTTTTAATTCTTGTTACAGAGTATAGGAGAAGGTTTTCTTGTACGAGGTTTGTAAAAAAAAGTTGTCAACAAACTTTACGGTAGAAAAGGGCAAACTGACGGTATCAAACGAAATTTAATTTTTCGTAATAGAGCGAAACGATCAACTTTTATCCGTACTCGAGAATCAATTGATCGACCTGAAAATAATTTTGTTCGTCGTGTAATGAAACGGGGATAATATTAGCAATTTATCGTCGCGAGTTCTCGTGGTTCGTAATTGCTCGCGATTGAAGTTAATGCAGCGCCCGAGAAACAATCTGCAGCACGGAATTTACACAAATCCGTATAACGTGCTGAACAATGCACACTACTTTAATAAGCTCCCTCGAAACGTTACAGCTTCTTGAAGCAGTAGAGTTTCGCGCATTTCCGTATGCGTGCGCGTACGTACATTCGCAAAACCAGCGCAGACACGCACACACCTGAAAAGTTCAACACGCGATTACCGTGCATACCTCGATGAACTTCCGCGGGTATCAGAAATTCATTTGTCCCATATAAAGTTGGGAATATAATTACTATCTATTAACCCAGGACGGGTTTGTAATATTTATCTCAACTCGACTCAATTACGTCCTCGTTCGAGGCTTGCTTCGAGTTTCTTGGCTGTTATCCTATCGTTTAACCCATTCAGTGCAAAGTTGCTGTTTTATTAAAGTTCGTGCTTCTGCTCCAAATATATCGTAATATTCGAAAGTACTTAGTCAATGAGAGATGAATTTACACACTAATAAAAATATAAGTTTCCGACTATTCCACAAACAGAACCCTGGTACTCGATAGGTTGGGATCGGAAGAACTCGAAGCATAATTTCCGGGTTGCCCTGCACTCCGCTGGACCGATACGACCAATTTTACGAACGCAAACGCGTGTTTCATCGCGATCGTTAACTGTACGCCCATTTGTCGACGATAACGCAGAAATTCATTGGTATTATTTTTAACGTGCGCGTCGCGACTTTCGGCGAATAAAAAGAGAACGACTGTGGCGTCGATATGGCATTTAGAGGTCTGTCTGGTTGAGGATGTGAACACCACGATAGCCACAGAGGGTAAACATTTCTTCAATTTTCGAGCACAGTCCCGAGCAATTGGTCAGCAAAAGGGTTAAAATTTCACAACCGCGAGGAAGCCTCGACGTTCGAGTTCTGTCCTGATCCGCTTACGCGTCGCGTATCGCAAAGCCGCGTGTATAATCGAAGACGACCCGAGATCCGAGAAAGTTTTCGTTGCAACGTGGCTTTCATCAGCAGCGGGTGGAGGCCAACCGAGTTGACAAACGAGTCCCCGTGACGTAGCCTCTCACGCTGCGAGGGCCGCTAATTGGATGCGTATTATTATTAACAAGATGGCGAGAAACGCTTCTCGGCCAGCTTCTCATCTCCGACCACTGTAGAGGGCTTCCCCTAATTACCTTGCAGTTTTTACCCGTCGTTGCGTCGATGAAGAGCCGCGGTTAAACTGAATCCATTAGCGATAAATCACCATCCGACGCGATAACAATCAGAAACGAACGTCCTTTACGGTTATACGAATTTATTGGCATCGCGATAGAGATAGATAGAGCGGCACCTGTGAGCGTCGCTAGAATATCGACCGAATATTCCCGTTTTCGATCCGAATGCGTAGTCTCGCGCCAAACGGGGGATCGAAGAAGCCCGTGTTTTCCGCGAAGTGGTTGCATAATTTTCTATCAAAGCTTCGAGATGGTCGCATCGAAACGAGCTCAATGCCGAGCGCCGCTCGTCCGAACGACCCTGTTAACGATAACTCGTTTAGGCGCGACTGTGTCGGGGTGCATCTTTCCGCAAATCGAGCCTATGTATCTCGTAATGTTATCGTCAAACAGCGAATATCCATAGGCGAGTAACGCGAATAATGCACGCGTAATACATACAGAAACCCAAGCTGAATGCGAATTCGTCCGATACAAACCGTATTCTTATTTTTCTTATCATTATTAAAATAATTTGCACAAATTAAGAAAATGGAACAATTAATATCGTAAAGTCGGTAGACCCGATATCCCGATTTGTCGCGACACGATTCGTCGCTAAACGCGTGCTTCTGTATGAAAACGTTCAATGAAATTTTCATGAGATCCTCGGCTACCGGCAAGAGAAGCACTCTGTGCTTTCAGCCCCTTCTTGCGGTACTCCTCGACCAGGGAAGAAAGGTATGCACCGAGAATTTTCGCGATTGCGCGCCCAAGGACCACGGCGCGTATCTGGCTTTTGGTCATGCCTAATAAACGTTCATCCATCCCCGTCGCGTGTTCCAGGCATTCCTGTCGACCAAGTCGCAGGGATTCCGGGATTCCACGGACTCGGTAACGGTCCCAGTCTCCAGGAATCGAGGGAGACGGAAAGAAACCGTGTCGACCTGTCGACGGGGACGACGCCACTCTGCGTGGAAAAAAAAAGAAGGAACGAAACGACGTGGCTAGCTACACCTTTCCGTGGGACCGTAAAGGTCCGTTTTCACGCGATTATGGAGTCGTGATATTCAGTCCTGGGAACCCCAGAAGAATGGCATTTTGTGGTCATTGATAGTATCGATACTTGGGAACCCCTACTAAAATAATAACTTTAACGTCGACACGCAAACCTGTCTGAAAATGTTCGTCAACTATTACCGTTGAAAAGTCGTGTGTTACGTCGCGAAATTAAACGTCGCGACTTTGGTGTTGCGTGAAAACGGACCTTTAGCGCGGGAAGACGCGCAAAGGAGATATTTCGTACGAGAGGGAGACAGAGCGACTCGACGAGCAAAACCGTCTGAAGTCCTCCGACCGAAGGGGCTGATTCGTGTCGGTCATTTGGGGTGTGAAAGTAAAGATAAGGCCTGCCTGGCTCCGGCACAGGACCGTAAATTTTTACGACAAGTACGCCATGTCAATGTTTCACGAAATTCCTGAACCACCGGCGAAAAATCAAACGAGCCATCTCGAGGCTTCTCGAGGCTTTCGAGGACAGTCTTCCCCGATCCTTATAGCGACTGATTATCTCGTTTATTATTCGAAAGGGTCCGTCTAGTTTCGCGGCCTTCCGTTCGACGCGATCGAAATCACTCGAATTTTTCCGAGTTCGGAGTATCGACGAACCGATCGGGAAACCTGTCCCCTGTACCACCGTAGAGTAATTCTACTCCCATATTAATTGCTAAACCGCCAACTTGGCCAACAAAGTTGGATCGCGGGGTCGATCGACGCTTCGATGACCTGCCACTCCGGTTATCGGCAAGACAGACGAGTTTTTGAGAAGGGAATTTTGCGAAATTCCATAGAAATAGGACCGGACGTGAATTCGCTAACACCTTGACTCGATAGTTGGTACACAAGCCTGCCAATATTTCCAGGTATAAGCGCACAGAAGCCGACCGAATCCACGTGAGCTTTATCGACAGTGGGGGATGAGATACGTTAAAAAGAAAGCGTCGACATTATATCTGATCCCGATGAAAATCTCATTTCCGACGTTGTACCTTTTCTAGTGGCCCCCGGTAGATTTCGGTCGAGGGATTGGTCCGTCGGAGTCGCTGGGACGGTGGAAATATCAGGCAGGCCGATATTATTGGGCAAGATGAAGTTATTTGGGTTAGGTCGGGTCGGGTTGCATTATTGTCTGTCCAGCTCGAACTAGCGCACCGTAATCATACAGCAAAGCTCCTGATCCTCCTACTCGAGTATATACGTAAGACGCAAAATGGTACGTTTCCTTGCTCCGGGGTGGCTTTTCCTTCCCGCGATCGGGGCGAAATTGAAAAATGAAATTGATTCCGCTGCGGCCTTTGCAGCCTCGTATACGAGCTTATTAGATCTATTTTCCTCCGGACCGTGCGGTCGTAAAGTTAAAGCGATTAAAGTACGCGGTGGCGAAGGTTCTTTCTAGCTCGTGCCCTGTACAACCTCGATTCCCATGATTATTCCAAATACGGCTAATTTACCAACTTTACTACCGTCGCGCGGTCCCATCCTTCTCTTAACGGTTATTTCGATATACGTTATCGTAACGATACGTTCGATTTAATTTATAAATGTAAACAAAGGTACAGTGGTCCAATAACTCGGGATTCGTTTTTCGGTTGAACAATAAAACACGCAATTAAGGAAACGAACCGACAAATATTTGCATTTGCAAAAAAGCTGCTGGTGTCGATGCGTTAATTATTGCCACTGAATCGACGAAGGACAAAAGTCCGATACTGAAGCAAAGTTAATAAGAAGCGATCGAGCATAAGAAATTCGACGACGGGTCTCAGCGGTCGTCAAGTGTAAAAAATAAAACACGGGAACGTCGAGAGGTCCCTTCTGATCGAGCACGTAAAAAAGCGAGAACACAGATGCGAGTACAAAACAATACCCTTCCAGCAAAACTCGAAACGTCGCGTTGCGACCACCACGAGTATCGCTTGAAAAAGAAGGAACATTCTGCCGGAGGAACATGGCAACAATTTATTAAGGTATCCTTTTCCACCGCGCCTGACAAGTCCCGGACAAATTGAGCGTGCGTTAACTCGATGGATGAATACATTCCAGTTGATGCGACCGAAGAACTCAGTGACTCTCAGTCTTAACCCTCGGACGATCGCGTGATTTTATCCTACGCGAAACGAGCAATACGAAAGTCTTTCCGGCAAACAACCAACAACGTCTTTATCAGTTGGACGACGAATTAATCGTCGTCGTTCGATTCCATGCTACTTAAAAATGTCCACGCGGTCGTAGTCCAAAAATCCATAAATTCACGGTACGTACAATTGTCACGCCTAACGAGGTCCCAACGAAAAAAGAATCTACAAAAACTGGACGTACTTTATACGCTAAGGGTTCCAAAAGCGCACACGTGTCGCACAGTTTTCCCTCCAACTAACTGGTAACACGCCCGTACCGCGTTCAACCCAATCGTAAACATGCCTGTGTATCTTAAACTCGGTCCTCGCCAAACGAGATTCCAGTTGCCCGATGCACTTCTAAACATATTTTCTACTTTTTATATTATTGTTTCCAGTTGAAATTCAGCCGGTCGTCGATATTTATCGACAACGTTAGCAACACCTCCGCGTTGGCGCTGTACGTAGGTGTAACTAACGAGCGTGCTTCTACCGATTAAAGATAAAATTATGTCAAATTAGGAGTCATCGTAATAACTGTCCGAGAGCTTCACGGTCGCTCTCTAATGAATTAGCAGCATCCTAGCAGATAGAATCTTAATACCGTGCCTGGTTTCGAGTAACGAATTTAGGACGGAAGAGGTCCCAGAAAGAATTTTAAAGACTTTCGATTCCAAGCTTTTTATTTTCGGGCCCCTTATCGATGACAAATGTCAAAAGAAATTTCATAAAACGGCTCTTTAAATAAGGGACCCGAAAATACTTGTACCTTCGAGAGTCGAAAGGAATCTGGCTACCTCGCTGCTCGAGAAACGGCGGCGCGTTTAATCGGTTCTCCGTGAGAATAACACGCCCTCGCGCGATAAGACGACTATCGTCGAGACGGGGGGCGTCGATGGAAAAACTACTCCGAGCAAGGAAATCGTAACCAGGCGTTGGAAAAATCGCCGGCACACGACGAAAAACATCTGTCCTTTGCGTGAGCCCCTTCCAGGATCGGTGAAGCGCGCAAAGGGACCATATTTATTTCGGTGATTCCCTTTCGACGAGAAGACTAAAAATTGAATGCCACCATAAATCATCGCCGATAAGAGAACGAGTTCTTAATGCGAGGACATCACCGCTACCAGGACCCCGAAGTTTCACGTGTCCTTCGCCCTCCTACCGTGGACTCACGTCTATCCTCCTCGTCCTACAGTATCTTTCTAACCCCTTTTCTGGACCACCTCGTGTCCCCGTCTTCGCCTTTCCCCCACCATCCCTTCGGACTCTATCGGTACGTAGCATCTTACTACACCTCGTCCCCACCTCGTGACGCCGGTTTGTGTTTCTTGTGTATCCTTCGCCGCGAGATCAGATAAAAAAGCAAGGAGAGGGGTTGGGAAACGGCGTAGAGGAAAGACCTCGGTTTAGTTTGTCACCATCGTTTAAAGAAGGGTGAGAGAGGGAAGGAGGAGTGAACGTGGCCGACGAAGGAACCCGACAGGATTTATTGGACTTGTCTCGAAGAAGAATCAAGACTCGTTGTGCTTGCCACGAGACCAGTCCTCCGCCAGAAAGGCAATTAAATCGGTCGACAGTCCCAAAAGATTCCGAGTCCTTCGGCTCCTACGTCTCTCCGCGTGCTTCGTCCTTCTTCCTCTTTTCCTCTCGCCGTTCTCTCCCAGGCGCGAAGCGTGTCGTGGGTGCACAGTGGCGAGAGCGAGGGTGGCCGACACGGAAGCGTTACTTGCCAAATTAACGATATTATCGAAAAGCTTTGGAAAAGGCAACGCTCACTCGAAATTTTAATCCTAAGATTTGCTTGGTTGCTCCAAATGTCAACCAAAGACGTTCGTAGCCCTTCGTTTGTCAACTTTTATTTGCGCTTGGAAGCGTAAAAGTGGCGCCAAGTGTGACGAAAACCTCCCTGATCTTTCTTGTTCGTCAGCTTGGCTCTCCTCTCTCGCCCTGACCTTTAATCCGCTTCGCGCGCTTTCTTTCTCGCGGAACTCGAATCGAACGTCTTATCTCCTGACCCGATACGACATGCCTCGCGACTAATGTCCAGCCAGCACCGAAAGGGATTTCGTACGGCCCAAAGACGTTCAGGGGCCGTAAAGAAACGAGAGGGCTGGATAACTCTGTCCGTATTTTCGAGAGATTGATCGGTGCCCGAGCAAAAAGACGATCCCGCTCTTCCAGCGGTGAAGGCGGAGTTCCCATCCAACGACTGCATTCGGAATGCTCAGCGGCCGAAAGAAAATGATGGGGTTCGCACTAATATCTCGAGAAACGCATCTTCATTTTTTAGCGAACCGTCGATGAGGTACACATTACCCCCAAAGAGGTTTCTCGTTCACGTAGCGCGGAGACTGACCGGCGTAGCTGGTCAACGAGATCGTTTCTAACTGTTAGCGGTTTTCCAGCGAGCCCTGGATGAGGCTAACGGTTGTTCGCTGCCACAAACCGCGCTCTGTCCACTAAACATCTGACGCGCATCCAAATAGAACCCATCCGTCTCGCGGAATGCGAATAACGCGATGCGTCCCGTGGGCACACATTCAAAATCAGATACCGTACCTCGTTGCGCGGTGTACGGTACCTGTACAGGGTGTTGTCGATGTAAACCGAGAAACCGAGTATTTGACGACAAGAATAAGGCGTAGATAGCGGGTTAAACCCTCGCGATTCCAAACGATCGTCTTTTCAATTTTTCTACGATGTGTTCGCTTCGTAAAAAAAAAAGAAACCATCGTGATTCGATCGTTCGATAGGGGGACACCCTGTACATCGCATAGTTGCTGCCATGGTAAACGGAATAAAACCGTCCAGTCAACGAAACTACCCACTAACGGGAACGAACTCCATTTCCGGTGAGCGCAACATTCGAGGCTCCAGGAAAATTTATTCCCAAGGTTGAATCAAGCTTTTCCCACCGTAGCTGAAGCCGCGCTATCGCGCTATTATACGGCGCGGTAAGTTTCGAAATCAGTTCCAAGGATGGGTACCTCAATTTTTCAGCGACCAAGCGGAGCCTCAAAGGGTTCGGACTCTTTTCACGAGACGGTAGACACTTTGCAGAAAGGTGCGTAGATTTTTTTCGCGAGGTCGTTTCGGCGCATTCCTTTGCGTAGCGAGGGCGGAAGGGGAAGGAGACCCGAGGCTTTGAATGCGAGACCGCGGAATAATTTATATGGAAAGTGAGAGAGACGCTTCTTGAGGAAGCATTGTGCCTTGGACTTGAATTAAACATCACCCCCCTTGACTGTGAGGTTCAGCCTGTGCCTCTTGGCGATGTCGTGACTAGGAGCTCCGGGATAAAGGGGGATCAATAGGGGCGCAGGAAGTAGGGCTGCTACTATACAAACTGGCGAGGTATTTCGTATACCTGCGAGTACCTAGCCCCCATGGGACGTACCTGCGTAACGAGACAGAAATGACCACCTCGTTTCGTATCGGAGGACTGCTTTCCTGATATTAAATCCGTCGACAAGCGTCACTTTTACGCCAGCCGAAACTTTTTCGACGACTCTCTGGAATGTACTATATCCGCTAATTATCACGCGCCTTCCAATTATTTATTTACACTTCAAACATTAAATTGCCCTGCGAAATTGAATTTTGTACGATCATTTATTTCCAAAAAATACGCGTTCCTGAAAATGACTCGCTCGTTCGCCCAATAAACCAGAGCACTGCTTTCGCGGAATTAATAATTTCGTACAAAAGCCACGTGCCCGTCGAGTTTATAAAATTTCAACGGCACTCCATCACGTGTTTGTCGCAGCTAATCGAAAGCTGAAAGTTACTTTATTCGAGCGATAGAAATACTCGAACGAAACACCACTCGAGAACCGTGGGCGACGCAAGAGGCAAGAGGGAGGCGATTTACGTTTTTAATATCTATTACGGCTGCGTCGAGCGAGCAGCGGTAAATACGATAACAGAAAACGAGAGGCAAAAAGTTTCCCCTGTGCCGCGCACGTTCTCGAGTTTTCTTCTGAAACGAGTCGACGGCTGCATGGAAATAAATGCGGCTGATGAACCGGGCACAATACGGCTTGCACGAGAAATGCATTTTTCACGTTAATAAGAGATAACTCCCGGAGCGCACGTGTTTGATTTGCATTTTACTTTCTTCGACGAAAACTTCTTATCATTTGGAACGGTTTCCGAGCGAACCGCCACGGAAGGTAGCTATAACCAGCTGGACACTTATCGTTGACCCGAATAACAACGGATTTACGTTCTATGCTTGCCCGTAATAATGGTACGCCGTCGAGACACGATTTCCCGCGACAGCTAGAGGGGCTGCGCCACCTCGACGAATCTCGAGCACTAGTCAATTATTTTGCTATTCGTAAAACGATAGGATGAACAAAAATAATCGACTTTGCTTATCGAACCGCGGCAATTTTGCGTCTTCGAGACGATGCCACTCGTCGAGAAGGCACGTGGCAATGTACGTATACGGCAACGGCCGAGTCGCAAAAGGCGTCATGTGGCATCCGGCAAATCGCGGTGTAGCTTACCAGAAAATATGCCACAAAATTAGCGAGTGCGCCAAACATCGTAAATTCCGCCAACGATCGAACCATCTGCCTTCGTCAACAGAAAAAAAGATGCGCACAGCTTGACCGCGTCTTAAATTTCATGTGGCTCTGTTTCGAAGCTCGTGAAAGATAAAGCTGACTGATGGCTGTGCTCGTGTCGTTGGACCTGATTTTTTTTCCTCGGTGCTTGTAAAGCGACACTGTTCTCTTTTGGGCGTCGAGGGCTATACACCCTTTCGGTGGCAGACGCGCGACCGTTATCAACAACCAGACGATCATGAAAAATAATGATCACCGACCAAAGCGAACAGAAACCATCCCGCATAGGCATGGCCTGTGGTACGATTTCGATCGAGCTTTCATATCGACTCGTTCGAATCTTCGAAAGAACCTTTTAGAAAACCAGAGAGTCGAACGGTAAAGTGGCGTTGGATTTCTTAATCCCTAGGAACTACCACAGATTTCAGATCGAGGGTCTAACGATTCTAACGAACCTAACGAAATGCCAACAACCTTTCCAGTTCTCGAGACCACGAGGTGTCGTGAGAGCCGCGGTTTTCACCATTTTCCTGACCCCCAAAAGTTTCTCCCTCGTACTCTCTTGTCATCGACAACCTGTTCAAATACGTCGAAGAAAGTTGACGGGGTGTGACGGCGTTCTCGAGGTTCTTGGAAACTAATCCTCGTTCCAGCGGCCGAGAGCACGCTGGAACCGTGTTTTTCAGCGGACCAAGTGCTTCCGTGAGTCAAGCAAAGAAAAGGCCATCCTGAAATAATATTTGAGCGAGATTCGTTGTTCAGGAATTCACTGCTCGAAAGTTCGACGCGCAGGAACAAATGACCAACAAATATGTATACAAGTCACTCGAAACCATTGGACGCAGCTGGCCAGACAAAGGAGATGGCCAACATTTTATTCGAATCAAATTCGGAGCATGCTCTCTTTCGGCTCTAGCGTGTAAAGTAAATGTTATATATCGTCTAATAACGAGCAACACGATATCTACATTTTAATCCGAATAAAAATTACATCCGTTGTCCGCGGTTTCGAGTCCACGATTGCTCGCGAGAATCGCTCAGGTGCGACAGAATGGAAATATTAACGAGCAGGTGCGCGGGCTAATGAAATTTCGCAGCTAACGCGCAAACCTCTCGTGACGATGCCGAAATTCCTCGGCCATATGCTTCGGCACGCGATATTTTACCGTGGCGTCGTGTTACGACTTTTTCCAGCTCGCAGCCATCACAGATTGAAACGTACACTGGTCTCGAAGCTTGAGATCAATGTTAAAGCAGTCGGACGTTCGACGAAACTCGACTGCTTCGGAACGTTCGGCAAACGCTCGTGCCTCTGATTAATCGTACCGAAATTCTTCGACTGCCGCTGAGCAGCGAGATTAATGGTCTCGGAAGATTGTCAATTTTGTTCGAGATCGCGACAAGATTTTTTCCCCGTCGTAGCCGCTTTCGGGTCGTAACAATCTTGAAATTATCGCATACAGCGTGGCTCGTTTTGACTCGAAGCTACCCAGCCGAGGGTTAAATCGTTCGTGGAACGCGGGAGACGAAAGAACCGCGAAGCCACGGCTCTGTTCGCGGAACATGGCGGAATATAAATTTATGGAAGATAAAGTTTGACGACGGGCGATGGGAAGCAGCGGCCCTGCGATAGTTTCAATGCGCCCCGAGTCCCAAGGCGTTTTACTTTTCGAAGAACTTTGTTTTCTCACCGAAATTCCGGCCGGCAGCTGCAACAACAGCATCGAGACTATGCCTATCCTTTCACTGGGAACTTTACCTTTATAAAACCGAGTCGAAGTTCGAGGACAAAGTCTGCGTGGAATAACAGGAAGATGTAGAATCTGTACAGTTCGCAACGCGTAAGTATATATTTTTTCTTCCAGTCGGAGCGAACCTTGCCGCGGAAAATTTCGAAAGTTTATCTTGGCCTACGGCGATGCCGAAACTATGGCTGCAAACTACTCGTCGAATTCGTATGTGTTCCAATAGCAGAACCCTTCGATCGTTTCGCTATTCCGGCCGTATATGCCCAAGAATACTCGGCAAGTCGTTTAGAATGTTGAGAAAAATGAATGGTGATACGATCAAGGAAAACCTACTCCCACCAGCGTAAACAAACACAAAAGTCAAAGACGCAAGCTGTTAGATAAGCGTGAAATTCCATGAACGCGAGCCTCCACTCGTTCGGCCCGATACATGGGAGTTGTTATTTGAAAAGCTCTCGTCGTAATGTCGAGAGCATTTGCTTCCCCGACCAAATATTTGCCGCGAGCCGCGGGACGATTTTAACATCTCAAAGCACACACACGCATACGCACACTCGTCGCGGCGCCCTATGACGAAGAAGTTCTCATTTTTTTTTTTTATTTGGAAAACCATGTAGCCATTGTGTACCCAAGAACGGTCTACGCACGCGGCCCGTGTACAATGCGCGGACCCAACGACCGTCCATTGTTTCTATTGTTTGTCTATCCGCTGCTCCACGATGTCTACGTATCTTTAATTTAAGACACGAATTTCCATACGGTTTCGTGGTTCCTGCAGCTAGTGTATCAACCTTTCAACGATGCTCTACGAGACTGATCATCCCTTCGACTGGTTACGAAAAATAATAAAAACTAAACTAGAAAATCGTAGGAAAAACCTCGTCTCTCCCCCATTCCTATGATTTGTTCCTAGTACAAATGACGTTCTGGTCCCTAAACGAATTCCACCGTTTACCGTATCGTTAAACAACTATTCTCCTGGTGTCTATGGGCGACAATCAAACAGCCAATTCCTAAACCACCTATAAACCTAGTCTGTCGACGATACACCACGTGGGCACCGGGTACCGGGGCACAATGCGCTAACAAAGCCTCGTCCCGAGAGAAGTTCCGTCGAAATCGGCGACGAACAATCGGCACAATCAGCAGCCCCTGCCGACGCCGACGTCGCGACGGAACGCTTCGCTCGCGCCCCTGTCTACGCGTCTCGCACCCCGAAATCGCGCCGAAAAGTGCGAAAAGTTCGCTCTCCGTTCGGCCAGAATCCGACAATTATCGCGGCGGGGGTTCGTGGTCACATTCACCGATTCACGCGACCTCGAACGCCGACCATGAAGCCCGAGGGATCGAACAGAGAACGCCGAGAAGGGTAGGCGTTCCCAGGCTCGTGTTTGGATATTTTTACGCCCTGGGATGACGCGGAGTTGGTTTTTAGAGAGCTCGGGCTGATCCAAACAGGAGATATATGTCCTATCCGAGGTTCCTCTCGCCCGTGGCTTGCGACAGCCCTGAGCGTACCGAGAACTAGACGAGGAAAGACGCCGAAGCGGTAGGCGCGAGCCGCGCAGGGTGATCATAAATTATCGGGGCGGGCAACAATGGCAAGAGGAATCCTCCCTATCTGCATGGACGACACCCACGGTCGAGACCCCAAATATTTACACTGGCCGGTGGCAAAACTCGAAAGTAATAGATTCGAGATGACTTTTCATTTAACCGTGCACAAAAGGTGGCTACCACGCTCGGCAGCCACCCGCTGGCTGCCAGCCCGACGGGGACAATGTCCTTTCTCTTTTGGCAGCCTGGTCCATGGACACCCAGGACCGATTTCCATGGAACATCCGGACTGGGAAGGGAAGGGAGGCTCGACCGTTTGTCAGCCTTGCGGACGCTAATTGTTATTGCTCGCTAATTTCCTGGATACGACGAACCAACTACCAGAAGGGCGGCTCTGACTCTGAAAACGGGCGCGTGCCCTATCTGCGCTCGTCGATACGCGGTTTCGTCGCGCCATCGCGCCACGTGGCCTTTTATGCGCGCGTTAGGCCACCTCGCGAATATTAGCAACGTCGATGAGACTTTGACGAGCAACGAGAGCAAACATCGTCTAGATTATCGCACCGAAATTGTTACGAGCAACGTTTCGTATGCCCATCGTTTAAAATAATTAATCTCGTAATCTGAAGTTCGTAGACTACGTAATTAAAAATCCGCTAAAAATTTCCCGCGTTTCTACCAAGCTTAAAATAAAAATCAGGCATGCCACGATAAATAGCTTATTCCGTCCGACAGTTGATCTTCCTAATGTTTTCGTCCCATTTAAATCCGCGTCCAGATGGACGCGTTTAAATACCTTATACCCGTCGTGTTATTTTCATATCGTCGTTAAGAGCGATCTATGTATCGTAGTTCGCATAACGAGCGTAATAGTAAAAGACTAAACTAGGAATATCTGTCCTTTATATGTTCCATGCGTGTCTTGAATAGATCTTTTTAAAAAGTATAATCGTAAGAAAATACCATCGAATGAAAATATTTTGTTACGGTAGTGTCGTGACCTATTTACGAGTAGATGTACATTTATCTCCTGAAAAGCTCATCGCTAAAGGGAAAGATGTCGTCGGCGTTTCATCGTCGCTATCGTCAAGTCTTTACGGCGTTGATGAAATCAATTGCAAACTACGTTGATTCCCTGGAACTAGTAACGAGTACGTTCATAAAGTACTCTGTGTGTCTACAAACGCAAGGATCAAAAGGACTGGGTCAAAGGATGACAGAGCTGGCACGATCTCTGCGGAGCTACGGTTGCTACCAAAGACGCTTTGTGATCCATCGTCGTTTGTGCAAAAGAGAAACGCTAATTATTATCGTTGGCTAATTTCCCTGACGTCGTAACCATTGAGGGATAATTACGAAAAGCTGCATTGCGAAACGACTGCGACTACTTAGAAATGCGTATATCTTCGAATAGACGAAGATAAGTTTCAAGAAAGAACACTCGAACGATTAATTAAATCGAGGATTTACAAATTCTAGATATTTTGAGTCTTTCCGAGCTGTAACAAAGTTTAATTTTAGAAATCTCTGCGCATAGTAAGAATCGCGACATTTACGTTTCTTTTATGTTTCGGTCCACCCGAAACGCGTTCTTTCGAGCAGTTTCGTATCGCCTAACTTTTGGCATGGTGCATCGCAGGAACCACGCCCTGAAACGGTCTGGCTACGGTACTAGACGATGGTATGCGACGACGTTAATCGTTCCGAATCACTCTTTTCCGTTTCGCTGCGTTTGGTCGCATGCCACTCGGGGTACATTACGACTTCCTGAAAGGTGATCAAGATTCTGACACGTAACACACGAGCGTAGCACTCGAGTATGCGTGAAACGAACGAACGAGGAAAAAAAAGAAGAAAATGGAGAAGACGACAGGAAAAAAATCGGTATTACAAAGTCAGGAGGATGCGGACAGCTGTCCTTGACATTGAACATACTGCGGTATGCACGGTCGCTTCCGGTCGAGCGAGATCGAGCCACGTGGACGCGGAGGTGTGAGAGCAGCTGTGACTTTTAACGAAAAAGGCCCAACTTCTGACCCCGTGAGTCGGTGTTCATAGTCGATAGTGTTTCGCGCAGCGGGAGAAACATCCTCGACGACATCCTGACATTTCCCAGCCCGCTGGCTTTTGTCCCCTGGATTTATAGGGCGGATTCGTCGGCGCGCCTTAAGGGGGAACACCGCCTCGAAGACCGGAAGAAAGGTTAATATTTGGGAAAAGACAAATTTCCCTGTCTTTACGAGGAATAGATGAAAAAACGCTCTCGTTTGGAAATACGGCTGATTATACAAAAATTCTATTCAACCGTTTCATTATTTGCGTATATATAATATTATCTCGAAGAAATGCAATTTCGTCAACCGTAGTGTATCCCCTTAAAATCTCGAATTGACATTTCCCTGGCTTCGCTATCGTCGAGGCAACTATCGCTCGATATAATCGCCGTGACCATCCTTGGTGTATCGTTGATCTAAATTCCTAAGCTAATTATCGGAAGCTCTATCCTGAACGTTGGAATCCGATTTCGAAAAATTCGATGTTTGCGAGGAGTACTCTATCGATTTGGACGAGCAAACAAAACCAAGTCTCGGGATCTTTTGCAAATGGAGTCGCGTCGGCGTCGTCGCGATCCGTGGGATCGGTGTCACCGCTGGGACCGTGTTTTCAGACAAGGTTACGTGTCCTACCCGGACGAAAGTATCGTTGGATGCATCGGCCAAGTGTCTCGGAAAGGAAGAAAATCCGGATACCCTGCATAGCTACTTTCGCCAGATCCCGAGACGACGCGACGCGACGCGAGACGGATCAAATTTCTGCGAAGTGGAAGGAAATGTTTGAACGGTACGCCTATAAGATTCTGGTCCATTGCTAATGGCTGGCCAAGTGTGCACACTAGGATGAAAAACAGCGACGTAACCGAGCATGTTCGTCGAGCGCGCACAGATGCGCCTCGCAGACCGTACCGTCGCATCTAGTATTAATACGATAACTAACAATAACAAGGTTCAACCCTCTCTGGTGGGCCTTGCACAGGGCTACGTGCGCGCACACGGAGGCTACACCTTGCGCGTACGTGTGTTTTCGTGATTCCGCGATGCCTCTGGGCGCCTGGAGGCTCTCCCTTTATAGGTCGGGACACGACGCACGGAGAACTTTGATCGTCGTGTTACACTGTGGCAAACCGCCGATAGAGTCGAGGCTGGATAATCCCTTTTCGAGTAGGGACCGAAGGGTACTTTACCTCGAGGCAGGTTTGCCCTCGTTCAACAATCCCTCCTCGACGTTTTTTCTCGCCTTGGGACACTCTCGTTACTATAATAGACGCGATACGCGTGTTTTCGACGAATCGGAACGCGGCGGTGTCCTGCGACGATGGTTCATAAGGAAAGAATTTCACGTATGGCATTCAGGACTGTCCGCGTTCCGTGTATCCTAGGACGCGTAAACCGAAAGTCTGGGATCGAACGATACACTTTGGAATGGGACACTATCGCTCGGTGTTAACGACCTCCTAGAATCGTTGGACGTTCAACGGCTTTAGTGGACGCGTTATCCAAAAAGTAAAATACGAGTAGTGGTAAACTCCGAAACTGTTAAATTTCTGTCTATATTACAAACATCGATAAACAAGTTGCGTCGATTTTATACATTTATACGGTTATGATAACGTTTTATTCCTACAAATCGCTAATGAGCTCTGTAATATAATATTTTGCTTCGTACAAATGCATAGCTTCAACATATGTTTCTCATTTTCAGGCTCGCCATGAATGCATAAATTCTACAGTCCGTATAATAGCATATCCCTTAGTAGCGTCAGCTTTATTTTATATTACTTCGTATTTTCCTATTTTTTACGTTACTTTATATTATGCATTTGTACTAGAAAGCCATCTCGTTATTAATAATAATAATTGGATGTTGCAGTTGTTCAACAAACCCCACCACCGCGTTCTTTCCTTGCCCGAGGACAACAGAAATACGGTTCCACTGTGGGATTTTAGTTCTCATTACCGTAATAGACGCAACGCAAGTTTACGACTGTGAAAATGTAAATGCTTCTTTGTTCTAATATCCTCATCGTTGCATAAATAACCAGAGCAATTCGCGGCTTTTTCAACGCTCGATAGCACTCTCCTTCTCTCTCCCTCACGAATGTACATACTCTAGATTCCAAAAATATGATTGAAAATCACTTCCTTATCCTAAAACGTTCCCCGAGTCCTCTTACAAGTTCATGTTTCTCCACCGAGTACTTTCTAACTTTTTAGCGAGTGTTATCGCTCCGAGACTTACGGGACGATAGTGCCCGTCAAAGTTCTTGCGAAAAGGGACGAAAAGAAACACACCAGGGATGGGGTTCGGGGGGGAATTTTTCGTAATAAAATTATGAATTCTCGTCTACTTCGCCGTCGTACCCGGAGAAAAAACTTTCTGTCTTATCGTTCCGCGGAATCGCGCGATGGCGGCGAACTTCTGACCGTCTCGGACCTCGAGCTGGTTAAGCGTACGCATTCTTTCGCGCGGAAACATCGTGCACGCACACACACCCGCCATTTCTCATCCAGAGATGGTCAAAATTTGATTTTTACGACATACGCGGGTTCCCACTGTTATTTATTATTTTGCTCCATATTTTTTAACCCATTTCATCCTTAGTTCGTAACTCTAAAATTTTATCTAAACGTTGCCCATCCCTGTTTGCCAACGCCTCGAGGAAGAATTTCCTTTGACGGGGTTTCAGGCGATCGGGAAGAACGTTTCGATCGTCCTGTTACACATCGGCTAACCACCGATAAAGAGACGAAGAGGACGGATAATCCCTTTTCCAAAGAGAGATTCGAGAAGATTCAAAGTCTCACCTCGAGGCGAGGCAGGTGCTCGGCAACGGGACAACGCACAACACCCTTTTTTCAGCATTCTTCTAGGTCCCCGAGATACGGGAAGACGTTCTCGGTGACATTGTTGACCCTCTGCCACATGGCGTTTCGCATATGGCGCACGTTCGCAGAGTCGGTTATTTTTATACATTTTGTAGATGAAATTCGGCACGCGGGAAGGTGGATAGAAACACGCCCGACAGATTGGAGGCTGGCCCGCGGAATGGAACATACAGCTGCGTTCGATTTGCCCCGCCAGATTCACTGGGCTCGTTAAATTTGGAAGGATTTCCAAGGAGCGAAAAAAAATGAACGCGACACGCGCAAGGTACTTCGGAACGTGTCGGTTAAAAATTATCGCGTTCTTACGGGTGCGACCAAGAAATATACGGAGGATCGATACTTTTGAAACGAGCGGTTGAAATTTTTAAATATAAAACTATTCAAATCTCGTAACGTATAAGCAATCGAAACGACGAATTCAGCGGCGGTTAAAAAAATATCGGCATTACGCATGCCACGTACGATTTTCCGTGACATTCCCACCCCCCGAAAGGATTAATATACGCGATGAAGCGCAAAGTCAATCGCGCCAAGTCTCGCGTAAAGTGCACTTTGTTCGTGGAAATCGAGGTAGTTTAATCAGAAAACTGCAGGGAACGAGGCTAACGTAAGTACCCTCCATCGTTGGAATGTAGGGGCATTTAAGTAGATGGAGGGTACAGACCCCTGTCTACTCCATTTGCTTTCAGCCCGAGGGACCTCCCCGATATATATCCCAATATTCCCGGTAACAATGATGAATCACTGCGGAGCACCTCTTGCGCAAGAAGTTGCACATCCAGTGCGCTTGTAACCGTCTCTCTGGCTCCCCCTTCAGGGCCTCCTTTCGCGCCATTCCTCTTCCTGGCTCTCGAATACTCGCGGACTCGCCTTAACCGTAATAATGCGTTCCAGTACTTGGAGATGTTACGTAAAGCTTGATGGAACAGTCGGATAAATAATGAAACTCCCGCTGAAAACTTCCCGTTGGTTCGCTTTCGCAACGAGCGGCGACCATCGAAAAATACCGTGCAATTTTCAGGCCACAGCGAGATTGCGTTTCGGGATACGCGTCGTGTACCAGGAACGGGAAGCGTCTGGCTGAGGAGCTTTAAGTATTATGGAAATTTAGGTGCGGTTTGTTTTCGCAGAAATTGCGACTGGACTCTGAGAAACTGGAGGAAAATACTAATTTCGGAAGTTTAGAAAAATTAAGGGAGCGGTAATTCCACAGCGTCTGTTCAAGTTCTAGGCGAAATGTTTCGCTGAAAATTGGAAGCTTAAGTTGGACCAAAGCAAGGGAATGTTTTCAGGGGAATCAGGAGAAAAATAAAATACAGGGTGACGCTAAGTTTGCCGACCGGTATTGGGCCCGACCTGTCGTTTTTCTCATCCTTTCGTTAAATCTTCATTTACAGACGGATCGTCTCGCGACCAAGTCCAACGGAGAGGGTAAAGGAAAGAGAGCAACGCGGCTATTTATTGGCGCGATAAATCAGCAGCTGAAACGCGTTCACGGCGACCAATTAGCGTTGTGGATGTTAAGATCGCTGGGTCAGAGCCCATGTAATAATGACGAATCAGTTCGAGGCCGGTCTGGTGGCATAGCTGGCTTGCCTCTTATTAATAAATTCGCTTCCCATGCGACGTCCTATGAATCATTCGATAGGCAACAGGGGAGATTCTATTAGACTGATTGGCTTATGCCTACATGCCTCGACTTTGTGCCGATTCGTCTTCGTTCTTACGTCGGGGCCAACAAATGCGTATTTTGTGCGGCTATTCCTCTACGTTCCGGATTCGATGCTCGTTTCCTACCACCCAGTCAGTCGTTTGCTTAAATCGTTGTACCGGTTTATAGCTCTGCGTAGGAAAACAATTTACGTTTCCCTCTGTCTCTCTTTATCGATGGTAGGAAAGAATGGGCCGTGAAACCGACGCATGGAGCATCCGTGAACGTAAAAACGTGGTTTCATGAGTTAATAGCAAGGGGATGCGGTAAACACAGTTTGCAGTTTTCTCTACTCCCTGTATAATACAGATTCATCGGAGGGTATCAGGCAGCATTTGTGACTTTTAATTGGATTACCGCGATAACCCTGAATAACGTTAACGAGCCAGTCAAACATTTAATTAATTTAAAATCAGTGAAATAAATCCGCAAGCAACTCTCGATACTCAACGACACAACTCCTCGGTTTGATCCTCGCCCGACCCACTTCGAAACTCGACCTCATTAATTCCAAAAACATTCGCCAACCCTGGAGGCGTGAAGGAGAAGAGGAACGAAGAGGGGAGGGAATCCACAGGTTCTCGGCGCTCGTAACCCCAAAAACTCATGCTACTCGAGCCCATGATGCTGGTAGCTACCTTACGTTGGATCATACTTCATCCTGGATGGGATTAACTCCCCTAATTTATCGACTCTATTTCCAACAGAAGGAGGGAGGGGGGGCGGGATTTCGAGTCCCCATGACTGAAAGTTAACATTGTTTTGCGGGGACGATCCCTCCCAGGGACATGCCGAGTCATCGAGCAACGAAGCGCATACGGGACCTAATATGCATACCGCGTGTTTGTAATCGTCGCTGACATGATACTTTATGCATACTCGTCGCGGACTGAATAATTGATAAATCGCCGTACCGACGGCAGATAATTGGGAATATGTATCTTACGGTACTCTAGGCTGTCGCGAATGCAATATTGAATGCGCTACGATACGATCGAGTTCATGTATGCATTTATAACTATACATACGAGTTAACCCGTAAGCGCAAGCAGACACGTCACCTAGCAGAGCGAGAGGGGCACGTGCTCCTGGGCACCACGATATAAGAGCCCTAAGCTCCTTTAAAAAAAAAAAAACTACTCAAGGTTTTCGCCATTACTTGTGAAATTGTGTAATTTGTTTAAGAAAGTGATCTATCTGCGTTTCGTTAAAAATATTTCTTTGCCACCCTTTTCCTTATTTATTTGAAAATTTAAGCTAGATTCTGTATACGGAATTGCGCGTGTATTTGAAATGCAAACATTGCTCTATATATGGATCGAATATGGCCATCTGCCTTCATTCTTAGGAAACTGTTAGCTTACCGGCCATGGTACATGTCTGCATTACCACAGCGATGTATAGCAAACAGAACTCTTCTTTACCATGAGGCGATAAGTTACAAGTGTTCTAAAGAATCTACAATAGAAAACTAATAACCTCACCGAAGATTGTAATCGGCAAACAACCATGAGCCATGATTTTCTGAAAATTTCTCATGTACATAACGTGTAAACGAAAATCGACTCGATGCTACCAGTATACACCGACCCGAATAAACTTGTACGCAGAGGTCCCATAACATAAATGAAATCGATAGATACCGGGTGACAATTTATTCAAACTGATTCTTTACGTCTGAAAACATAAATGGTTTGAACTTTTGTGCAACTTCTTTTGTCGATACAGCATAAACGAAAGAGTTTACGTTTGCTATCGTTACCCGACGGTCCTTCGAGTCATTGTTGTTTTATACAGAGTGCGCGACGAACGATATCATTGCTTCTCGTACAGTCGATAATTTAATTTTGTTAATACAGCTTTCATAGGCTGATAGCATAAATGTGGCATCGAATCAAGTATCGTACTTCATTTTATCATACATATACCGCAAAGGAGTTATAGAATGGACAAAGGATTCTATGGACATTTTTTATTCTACAATTCGGTAGGTTATATTTTTGTGTTACTTCCATCGTTATCGATTCAGAATTGAATATGATTGTAACACTCGTAACGCTGAGAATGGAAACAATCATCGCGAAAAAGTATTACCATTTTATTTATTAAATCAGAGTTCTTTACATGGATCATACATCTCTACATGGGAAGAATTGATATCCATTACGTTGATCGATCAAAGGACCTTTGATGGTAAAGTCTCGTGATGCGACTTGGTAATCGAAAGAATAATCGTTCTTCGCGAGTAATATCAAGCTAATCGGCTGCGAACTTGGTATAGCTTTCTTAGATGTGAGAATCTAACTCTGATAGATCTCAATAAATTCTTCCCGAATGGCGTGACCTGGTTTTCTTCTTTCCCCATTTCTTTTCCACTCCCTTTATGCGATCCTAAATTATGTAGCACAGAAAGATATATAAAAGTTCCAAGTGTTGTTTGATCATTGTTCCCCTAGCATGTGAGACATTATAGAGTAGGGTCCGAGGATATATATTGGACTTGGAAAATTTTAGTAACGCGCTAGGGTAGCTGCAACTTGTTAGATAAAGTAGTATGAAATGGTCTGGTTGCATTTATTAAATGTAGGGCTGATTCTGCGACGACCCAAATGATCACATCGGTTTCGGGAATAGAAAGATAGACTTCAACATCCTTTCTGGCAAAATCATACATCGATAAATCAGTATATTTCACAGGTATTCGCGTTATTTCCTCCAGCTCTTGTAGTTGTTTAGACAGCATTCGAGGGTGACTAATTTCGAATTCGAACGACAGCCCGCGGGGATGCCGTTGCTAGGCAACCCACCGAGGAATCCACCGCTGTTGGTGTTCCTACTGGCGAATGATAACGTTAACTCGTTCCGAAATCTGATTGGCTCGGGTCTTCGGTTGTAGAGGTTTAACGGTTGTAAATGAAATCAATATAGCGATACTCCTGTTTCGCGTGCAATGCGATAATGTGCTATTGTCGTAAAACAAGACCTTGTCTTATTCACGCGATTCGACCACGCGAAACAGCGTAAGGGTTAAAAAGCACGGATGTCTTCTTCCGTTACAGGAAGCAATTGTTAACGACCGCTCGATACCATTCCTCTGCACCTCCGACACATTCGCGACAAAGCGATCCACGGGGTGGCACGATTCCCTCGCGCAATTCCTGGACGCAATATGCAGGGGATTTTCTCAAAAACTAAACCGAACGATACAGAATTTAACTATGCAAACTGCCCGATATCTCGTGCCACCCACCGAGGAAGCGTACAAAGCCGCCGCGTCGTCGCGAATCTGTCAACTGTGCACTTTCAGATCCTTCTCCAGATAATCGTTTCACTGTTAAACATCCCCTATTCGTGATCGCTCGCGTTCCGAGGTATTTCGTAAATTTCTTAAGGATAACGGTACGATCATTGAAATTTCGAAACCGTGGTATCCGAGAGAGCCTGAACTTTGGAACGACCAGGGTGTAACGAGGACGTGGAGAAAGAGGGAACGATGGGGTTGTTCGCGAAGCGGGGATGATACTGGGAACGGCGCGGGACCGCATGCTGGCTCGTTTTGCTCCCCGGGACGAACTTTCGCTCCCTCGTGATAACGTCAGCTCTCGAGCATGTGTAGAAGGGAGCAGCACTCGACTTAGTTCGATACCGGACGCCGTGGCGTTCGGGCCGTCCCTGAACGCTCGTGACTATCCTCTTGGACTTGGTCCTCGCTCCTCTTCTACGGCACGCGTGTCTTTGCTCGTCTCGCGTTCCTTCGAGTCTCAAAGATACGCGATCACGCACGGGAACCTAACTCTGTACACGGTTGTTCGCGATATGCGTATTTTTAAATTATCTTCGACGTCGCGCATCCCCTTCTGGTATATACGCAAGCAAAAGAAGAGGGAACAATTCTTCCGCTGCCGTTCTTCCTCGCGAAAAGCTAAACGGTAAGACGGAACGTTTCCAAACTTGTCGTGGTAGTACATGTAGACGTAAACGTAGGTCTTGGTAGATTTTCTGCGACCCTAGGGACGAGACAATTACGTTCCCACTAATTAGACTCATCTGATGTTGCGTTGATATCCTTTGAGAATTCGAGCAACTCGACTGTCGGATTTATCGATGATGTAGCCAGCGGTAGCAGCAGCAGAGGCATGTTGTTTGTCAACTGTAGCATCAGGTTGGAGGATAGCGTTACATTTATCGAGTCTCCCAACGTAGATGTGTAGATTTCCTTTCGTAGATAGCTCGCTGCTTTCGCGCACAATACCTAATAGACTCCCCGTGTCCCAGTGGATGGGGCTATAACCGAATACATTTCCATTCGATGAGATTCATCCGCCTGTTGTCACACTTTAGTCATTTTCGCGTACGGAAATAACTCGACTTTGACGATGTAAGTAGATAGATACACGGACAAGTAACGTATTATCCGGTCTGGGACAGTGCTTCCTGGGAGCATTAAACCACAACGTAACGAGATTTCGTATAGAGATAACTTGACTTTGACGATGTGGATAGATGGATAGGCAAAGCATTCACTGTGCGCACTGGGACAACGTCCTCTGAGAGTATTAAGCCACAATACGGAGAGTCCTACAAAGCTGAATAGAAATGCAGGCTCTGTTTCACCGATGATACAGAATTCAAAGTGGATTTCAAGAATGATGAATGAATCCGGTAGTAGCAGAGACCCGTTGTTTTTAAACTGTATTATCACGTTAGGTGATATTCTTATATTTTTGGAGGCTGACGTTGACGTATCGGTCCTCTTTCTTTGCAACTCGTTGCTTTTGCTCATCGAGATTAATAGACTCTCAATGTCCCAGTGGATGAGAAATTGGGTGACTTTGTGACATTTATGCATAGAATATAGATGCCATTATATTTGTGAAAAAAATTCACGAGAGGTTGAGGAGATGTTGTCGCAGACGTTGTTACACGTTGTTTTGGCTGAGAGTTTGGACTATTAAAAGCCAGAAAATGTAATACTTTCTAAACTAATACCGAGAAAGTTCTGCAACAACCTTGCTAGCTTTTTTCGTACGCAGTTCGCTGCTTTCGCTCGCCAGATCTAATAGACTCCCCGTGTCCCAATGGATGAGGCTATAACGGAATACATTTCCAACAATGAGATTCATTCGTCTGCTGTCACATTTTCCTCTTTTTCTCATCGAAGCGATTCGACTTTGTCCATCGGATCGCGCGATCGTTGAACATTTTCAGAATTACCTACAGATTTTTAAACTATGGATTTTCATCGTAAAACTGCCTGTTGCTATCAAATCTAGACTTCGTAATTTAGTCTTACGGAAAAGGGATTGCAAGTAAGGCAAGTTTAAGAGTTGTTGATGTATGTAGGAGTAAGAGAGATCCGTTGTTCGTCAAGTGTATTATCACGCTGGAGAATACTGTTACGCTCACTTTAATCTAAGGTTTCAACTTTTATTTCGCTCGCAGTATTTAACGTTCATCTCGTTTTCGTGGAATCTGCGCGGGATAAAAGGATGCCTTTCTCTACGAAAAGAAACCTTTTCTCCGATGGTAATTTCATCGGAATTCGATACCAGCCAGAAGAGAAATACGTGTTTACGCGCGCACTATTTGTGTGTCAATATGCCGGTCGCATTTTGCGTCATAGGACGCGTAGTTACAAGCTATAAAGTCCTCTCGGCCAAACGCTACACGGTGGAAGATTTCGTTTCTAAATGAAAATTTCTCTGGTAGAATTTATGTTCTCCGATAATATCGGATAGGTAACAAGACACGTTCTATGGCGTAGTAGGAAAAGGCTGGCGTTCTTCTTAAGCTGGTGTATAATTAAAAACGGACGATCGTAGGGTGCGCCTAAGATCAATTAAGGAAAACTGTTCGTAAATATTTTTAGCATCGGTAAATACTAAATGCGGTGGAAAATGTTTACAGCGCTTTAGTCTACCGTGATTAAGTTGTACACCTTTTTTGCACGAAAACATCGTGCACGCTCTGATTACTAGCACACGCCGCCTCATCCTGCATCGTCCCATACTTCCGCGCGTTGTCAGAGTACGTCGCCATAAATAAAGTCCTTCCCTCCCCTCCCCCCCTCCCCCCCACCACCACCACCACCACCGCCGGGCTCGCGGAAAAATAAAATGATTCTGTCGAAATTTATTCCATCGAAATGGTAGCTACATTCAAATCGCGATCTAAGCGAATACGAATCGTCGATGACGGACGCGTTACGTGCTTTTTGCGACGCCTCCAGCGACTGTCTCGTCTTGTTTATACAAACAAATTAGTGAAAATGTTGGCACTAGCGTAGGGAATTTCGATGAAACGTCCGACCTTTATATTTCTTTCGCATTTGCGCGTGGTATACATTACATTATCCGAATGTATGAAACAATTTCCGCCCAGAAAGGGAGTCTTCCCTTTGAATTTGAATCCTACTATCGATTGAAATGAATGATGCTATCCGAAGGTTACAAAAAACTTGTGATTTTTTTTGTGCTAGCTCAATCTGAAGTGGAGATACCCATCCCGCCATGGAGGTACTGTCCTTTATTTTGAATTGTAGTACCCCGTACTCGAAATAGATTTCCCCGTAAACGCTTACTTTTAAGCTAATAGAGCCTACCCTTGAAACACATTTACTCTGTAGAGATCGATACGCGTAGCATTTCCTCGCAAACGCGATACACGATCGTTTAGGTATTCGACACTTTACAAAAGGCTGTTTTATCGTACGTAGCGAGGATACTGGGAGAAATCGAGCACAGAGACAAATAGATACGGGTCAATAGGCTAGCCAAAGCTGTGGAGGCAAGCGAGCTAGGGACCGAGCGGAAGACAGGGTTGGAGGCCCATGGCCGGGAACTCTTTCAGTCGCCGGCTTTGGTCGTGGATCTCGATCGTGATCCTGCTTGGATGCGTACATTTGTCCAGTACTCAGCAAGCACCGTGCATTTCCTACTCGTCGAACGTAAGCGAAGTCGGCTACGATCAACCAGAAACGGAAGTAACGATTTTCCTAAGAGAACACTGCGACCATGAAACCAGTGCCACGGATATACAAGACTTCTTGGATCGATCGAACTTCGACCTACAGATCACCGTGATACCCACGTCTCGTGAGTATTATTTTCCTCGCACCTTTTAAACGCACCGAGTTAGATTAACCCCTTCGGGTCTGCTGTACTTAAAGATTGTTATTTAACCAAGATCAATCGATTCTTTTAAACGATAAATGTCACGAAGGCGTTATTGATCTTTGCTCGAGCGTTTTTCGTGAAACTAACTTCTGTCTAGAGAACATCTAAAATGGTATTTTTATCGTATTGCAACGCAAATACATATTTTCCTCAGTGTCCTGCGAAACCAAGACCCGAGGCCTCGATACTCTGTTGCGCGTACTCGGGCAGAGAAAAACCAGAGCCCTGGTAGCTGTCCTCGACTCCCCTATGTGCGAAGTTACCTCTAAACTCGCGCAACTCTGGAACGTACCGCTATTTACGTGGACGTGCCCTTTGGTGAGCAATTTAAATCTCTGTATGCGCGCCAGCCGATTCAATGGACGCGTGTTTAAACTCACAACGACTTTAATCGTTTTAGAAAGACACAGAGGAAAGAGAATTTTCCTCGATCGTCAGATTATCACCGTCGCTGCCAACGATAGCAAAAGCTCTGACAGCGATGTTGATGCGGCTACAATGGAAGGCTGTATCCCTGATAGGAACGGGTAAAATTCGATGATAGGTTTCATAAGAGTTGCTACTTCTGTCGCGAAATAAATAAATTCATAAAAGTTGTCGCGTTTCAGATCGTGAACCGTGGCTGAGCCTCGAGAGAGCCTTGTCGAACGCCCTCAGGAGCGTCGGAGCTATATTACGATTTCGAGTGATATTACCATACCGTGCATCCCTCGAAGAAGTTCGAAGAATTCTTCGTCCCACTTACAATGTTTCTCGCAGAGGTGAGTCGGTCCATGTGAAATAACGATAATATCGATCCCATTAGAGAAACTATTCTGGAAACAAATTCTGGAAATTTCCCTTTCCTTTACATAATAGAACACGTGGCGAGAGGTTACACAATACGCGACTTATTACCAGAGAGACCTTGTTATGACTAAAACCAACGTTATCGATTTTAATACGATGAGCTTTGTTCCTAGTATTTTTACATTTGTGCTTGTAAGGCTTCAAACTTTAACCTCTTCGAATGTACAGTAGTCTAGCGTAGGTTTTAAAAGTAAACAAAGGAAAAGTAACAAATTGTATTTATTTCTAAAAATGCAAATTTCCACGACATTTGTTCACAGTTACGGTACTATGCCTACCAACTTCGAATGGAAACGACGACGAAGACGACGACGACGACGACGACGACAACGTTTTAACGTCTCGTGTCCTCGGCGAGTTGGACAACGCGCAGTCCTCGAGTCCAGCGTGGAACTCTATGATCCTGATCGTTCATACGAAAGACGATGGCCTCTTCCTGCCCAGAACGAACTCCTCGTTTTCTCATCTAGATCTCTCGCTAACGAGTTTTGCGACCACCAATTTTTCCTCGTCGAACGTGTCCGACGAAACTTATTCGCCTGTGACTATCAGCAATTACGAGGGGCAAACGGTGGAAAAACAGGAAGGACGAAAGTTACGACACCGACGGAGCGAACAAAGGGGGAAAAATCGGTATTCTCCGCCGACGAGTCTCAGTGTCGACTTCCTGGAGAAACTGCTGATCGTAACTCCACTCGACCATAGGTAAGCGCAATTTGTTTTCCCCCTGTAGCGACACCGATGGGTAAAACTTGATTAAAAATTAACTTTTTCAATTTACACACTTTTACATATCGATTACTATATGCGCAAAGACTATATGTATAAGAGTGGGTGGCTCTGCGTTATTTCCATGTTGAATTCGCGAGAGACGTCTGCAGCAAGAAATTCAATGAAACGGTATTTCATGCCAAACGTGCAGTGAAAATGAACCACCAAAGATGAAGCACGTACTTTGGCAAGCAAAACTTATCTAAAACTACATCGAGTAAAAGGTCACCCACTATGACGTAGTCGTTACACGTTTAATATTCAACGGAAAGTTTCGCAAAATTATGCTGTACTTTTAGGTGTTGATAAAAGTGTGCAAATTGGAAAACTTGGTTTTTCATTATTTCTAGTATTCGACTTGGAGTGACTCGTTTTCGTTTTCGTTCTCGTTTCGTAGATACGACGTAGAGAAAATATACAATGGCACGGAACGACACTCGTTGCCGACAGTGTTCGATCATTTGAACGAAACCCTCAACGTCTTAACGTACGACAACTCGAGTATAAACGCATTCAACAACAAGATATACACGTACGTCTTATTGGATTGGCGTATCAATGCCTGGAAGCCCATCATGATCGCCGCGGAACGACAAAGAAGATTCTTCGTGCGGAAATTATCCACGAACGCTGTCGCGTTTCGCGATTCGAATAGCATAGACGTTCCTAAATGTAACGTGGACGTTGACGCTAACGATGACATCGAATGCACGGGTAGAGACAGCCAAAAACCGAACTATATAGGTGTAATTTGTCTTTCGCACCATAAATTCTACAATTTCGATTCTGCGAAAGAAATAGTTAAGCAACTGGGTTTGTCGTGTCCTTTCAGAGAATTCTCCCAGCGAAACGGCGTTTCGTATCGCACATATCGTGACCATCGTTCTGGGATCTCTGCTGCTGACCTTGTTCGCGATATTGATCGCGATCTTAATTAGGTAAGAAGTCGATGCGTTAATTCCACGGGAGCTCGAGATACGATCGTTGAGCAAAAGCGATAATACATCGACTATGAATCTAGGAAAAAGCTGCTGAAGAAGAGAATGTCCAAAGGTCCCTACAAGATCATTTTAACCACTTCAGACTTTGTATTTCCTCAAGTGCCTCGAATGGATGCCAGAAGGGTGATCGCAAATATTCTTTGAAATTTTTCTTGCATTTTTTATTGATACCTTGTTAACCGTGTCACTCCACAGGTAGACGAGGGTATCGAGACGATGTTGTGCTGTTGGTTGCAGCAACTGCAAGAGTTTGGAGGCCCCGAAGTAGAAAAACCAGATCTGCTTCAACTAGGGAGCGTGTCATCGTTGAGGCCCTATCTACGAGCGAGCACGGGGAACTTGTCGCGTCATAACTTATTTAAAGACCCGCGCGCTAGATATAACGTCAGTATATACTAAGCTTTCTTTTTATTTCAATTAGTATTATTATGTAACCAAGTTCCGATACCTTGTCATTTGTTAGGGTGACTTGGTGCAGCTGAAGGAGTTGCCGACCCAGGGCACGTTTGAGCTGAAAAACAAGGCCATGGACGTGCTGGTCACGGTAAAAACACTTTTCCCGATTAAATTTTAAGAAAGAAAAAATAGAGACTAGTAAGAATCACTTATCGCGCGACCGCTATGACAGATTCATGGGCTGCGCCACGAGAATTTGAATCCCTTAATCGGATGTTTGAACGAACCCACGAGGCCGTGCCTAGTTTACGAATACTGTTCGAGAGGATCGCTGGAGGATGTCCTGATGCAGGACGAGATCAAACTCGACTGGTCCTTCAGGCTATCCTTACTTACCGATCTCGTACGGGTGAGTATGTATGTAAAAAATTTGTCGTAGTAGCATCAGGTTTCTTCGTTCTTTCACGAACTCGCAAGTTTCGTTCCTTTTGTATCGTCTGCTATAAAGGGTATGAGGTATCTTCACGGTACACCTGCGCGGGTACACGGTTATCTCACTTCGAGGAACTGCGTCATAGATGCTCGCTGGGTCCTCAAAGTAACCGATTATGGACTACCTGCTTTTTACGAGGCGCAAAACATCGTCTCACCTACGAAAACTGCTCGAGGTATGGCGAGCTATAGCGTAAAATAAAAATAAATAAATCGAAATGAAATTTATATAATGCTCTCTTGCCTTTAGATCTCTTGTGGACGGCACCAGAACTCTTGAGGCATCCAAACATGCGAAAGAAGGGCACTCAGGCGGGGGACGTTTACAGTTTTGGCATTATTATGCAGGAAGTAGTGGTTCGTGGTGAACCATTCTGCATGCTTGCCTTGACGCCAGAGGGTGAGCAAATTCTCACTCCAAAAACGTATATTTAACCGATACATGTACGAATGCTTGATAACGAATCTGAATCTTAACGCAGACATTATCGAAAAAGTGATGAAGCCGCCGCCATTGATTAGACCATCGGTAAGCAAAGGCGCCGCGCCACCGGAAGCGATAAACATCATGCGTCAATGTTGGGCGGAAGCCGCCGACATGAGGCCCGACTTCGACGACGTTCACGATCTATTCAAGAAACTCAATCACGGAAGGTAAAGTAACTTTGATTGAACAAAATTCGTGCGATGATCGAAAACTTGGGATGAATTAATAAAATTTCACTCGCTTTTTTATTTTCATCCATAGAAAAGTGAATTTCGTGGACACGATGTTCCAAATGTTGGAGAAGTATTCCAATAACCTGGAAGAATTGATACGAGAGCGCACGGAGCAGTTGGACATGGAGAAGAAGAAAACGGAACAACTCTTGAACCGAATGTTACCCAGGTGAATAAAAATGTTTAGCTAGAAAACGTCCACGAGCAAGAAATTGACGATCGATCGACTCGTATCTTTCAGCTCGGTCGCTGAGAAATTGAAGTTGGGAATGCCCGTCGATCCTGAGGAGTTTCGCGAAGTGACCATCTACTTCTCAGACATCGTTGGCTTCACGAGCATTTCTGCTCATTCGACACCGTTCCAAGTGGTCGATCTTTTAAACGATCTGTACACTTGTTTCGACGCCACCATCAACGCGTACACCGTCTATAAGGTATTTTCAATTCCAAAGCACAAAAGGATGAACGTGTTAATTAAATCGATGCAAATTATCGCGCAGGTGGAAACCATAGGAGATGCTTACATGGTCGTGGGAGGCTGTCCAGTGAGAATACCCGACCATGCCTCTCAAATCGCCACGATGGCACTCGACTTGTTGCACCAAAGTGGTAAATTCAAATTGAGACACCTGCCAAGGACTCAGCTGAGACTTCGAATCGGTCTTCACACCGGTTAAGTAGAAAAATACACCTCCTGTCGATTATGCGTTGATTGCCGTCTCGAACGTTTCGTGTGTATTCTGCTAACATAGGTCCATGTTGCGCTGGCGTCGTTGGTTTAACGATGCCAAGGTACTGTCTATTTGGCGACACCGTTAACACCGCATCGAGGATGGAATCGACGGGTGCTCCATGGCGCATACACTTGAGTCAAGCGACGAGGGATCGGTTGTCTCAGGTTGGGGGATATCGAATCGAGTACCGAGGCTCCACGGAAGTAAAGGGCAAAGGAAAGATGCCTACCTACTGGTTACTGGGAAAACAAGGATTCGACAAGGAACTGCCCAAGCCACCCCCGCTCGGGTAAGCCTTTACATTTATTTTTTCTTTACCTCCGATCCAGCACTTGTTCCGATAATATAACACTCTTAATAACACTCTATAATACTTTTCAACAAGATTTTATACATATACGTATATCGATAGAGCCTACGACACCAATGATAAGGTCGCTGCGCGTATATCTCGACTTAGTAGATCTTTATTCGAGCTGTTTGCTTTTCAGATTTTTAATGCTTTTATCTGTTGCCATTCTGCCGCCATCTTCAGGGAAAAACAAAGGTAAGTCGAGCAGAAAAAATGAATGGACACGATAATACGAAATGCACACATAATCGCCCAACACTCAAAGACTAATTATTCTTTAACTCTCGATTGCTTCAATTTTATTCTAGTTTGTTCTACCTGTAAAATGATATTTCTTGGTATACGTTCATGGCAAACTAAACGATAAGTAGCTAATCCTGCTGAATTACCAAAAGTCCTTATAAGCAAACACGATACATAAATAGAGGGTTAGACGACAAGATGACGTCGTGTTTGAAATTAAACAATTTTCGCTTTTCACGCATTCCATCGAACACTGAAGGATGAACGAGAGTCTAATCTTGGAGAATTTGAGCACGGAAACCATCGTGTCGCCGGAGGACGAGTCTTTGAGCAAGGATATGCCAGCCGAAGAGTCGACGGATGAAAAAAGATTGGACGAGAATCCTAAAGTCGACGCTGACAAGTCCGAGGTTCGCGTCGAAGAGAATAATCCAGAGGAGGGTAAAGTCGCGGTGTCTGTACACGACGAGAAAAACCTAGGGTCGAACAGTTCTCCAAAATTAGGGACGGACTCGGGGAAAATTGCGCCGCCGAAAGAGGCTGCGAATAGAAAAGGAAACGATAACGCTACTAATGCAGTGAGAAATTCCTCTGGCGAGACTCAAACGTCTTTGGCAGCTTCCACCGTATACTCTGGTGAAACAGGTATACTCGGTGCGTCGAACACTTCTTTAGCGTCGATTTCAAGCTCGGCCACGGCTCCTTATAGACCTGGACCTACGAGACACAGGAGGATAGGTGGCTACATCGACGAGAACGATCTGAGCACGCCGTACAATTATTACAGGTGTCTTTCGCCGAACGAACACTATGGCAAGTCCTTATCCTTTCTACGTTGCTTTATCGTCGAACAAATTTCTTGAAAATTTCCTTTAAATCTCCGTTACTTTTATTTTAGGAAGAACATCGAGCCTGGGCTCCCGTTTCCTGAAGAGACAATTCAGCCTGGATCGCCCAGACGAAACCGTTAGCGTCACCTTCGGCGACCAGAACAATCAACGCCAGCAGCAGCAGCAACAACAACAACCGCAGCAGCAACAACAGAATCTGAAACCCGCGGCGAGACTCTTCAAGCAAAACAGCGCTGGTGCGGCGAACGACTTGGAACGTATCGAAGAAGTTCCAACGACTCCTGCGCCCCTCTTTCAGCATTACAGACAGGCAGCGTCGATTTCGCTCTCCGTCGAATCCCTGACGCTTCGTTGAAACTTGGAACGTTGAACGCTTGTTCCACGAGTAACTCCTGCGTTAAAATTTCCCACGAACAATGACAATCGCCACGCGTCAAGGAGCTGCAATGATCCTGTAGGAATCGTAAACCGAGAACTCGTTTCAGAAAGAAGATGTTTCGTTCTACGTGAAATTAACTTTACAATCCTATTTCCGCAATCACTGATAATCGACAGTCAATGTGAATCGTGTGTATTCATAGCTCGATAAGTTTAGTAAGACTTCTGAGACTGGGTTACACGAATTCAGGAATCCTACTTAACTTGACGGGCTACGCGCAAGAGATGATAGAATGTAGGGAAAAGATGAATTATACGGTCCCGTTATCGCGGATGACAATCTCTATTACGTACAAACGTTCATGCATACGCATTTATTCTTGTTTCTTTTTAACGTCGAATGAATATTATACATTCTGCGATTGAACAGAGTGAGATCATCGTATATTTTTTAGAAAATACTTTCTGATGGTAAACGGGTGTAAAAGCGTTGATTGGATCTAACGATTTAAATTAATTTTTCTCTGGTGTATTAAATCCACTATCGTTCAAAAATAAAATGGACGAATCTGTTGAACAGTGTTCGTTAGACGCGCTGACAGGGTAACAGGGAGGAACTTTTACTTTCCACTGAAATTTCTGACTTTTGCACATCGTTATCATTCCGAGACTCTTCATTATCGCTTCCAAATCGTCGACAATAATTCGAAATCTTAACGCATAGGAGTGTGTGTAGTTTGTTCCGTATTTTAAATTTTTTGTTCGTCTCTTCGTGCAATTATCCCGAGAATCGATTACGCGATTTCCTCGAATACAACTCGAGACTAACAATAAGTAGATTAAAGAATCAAAGTGCATTTCGATGCGCCAAAGAAAATTACATACGTACATTACATACGTCCGAACGGTGAGCCAATTTGAGGGGAAACGCAAGAAAGGCACGTAAGCGGACGTGGCTGGTGTGGTTATGCAATAATCTGTGTGTTAGATGTATAACATAAGTGTACATAGGATATACGATATAGATTGACGATTTCGATGTGACGAGGATTCGCGCGCGAGAATTTTATTGAGAATCCTCCGAGTGTTTGCGTCGATCGAATCGGCGCTGTTTCAGAATTTTACTGATACGATTTGTCAACGAAAGACGACAAAACGGTAATAAAACGTAACGTACAAGTATTTCTTAAGATTACGCTAAATGAATGTCATCGGAGATCGGAAATGGGCAAAATTCCTATCTAAATACAAAACGAATAAAGAATAGAAGGCAAATAAAATTATATTTCCTGTTTGATTATCTTTCTCTTTATTCGTCGTTCCATCGTTCGAATACAATTTTGCCCATCTCTATCCAAGACGAACGAAACCACATGTTCATGGTTTCTTTTCCGTAACGATGCGGCCGAAGATGTATTATTGAATGGATGTTACAACGCGTTAACATAATATTAAGTCCTGAGAAGTAAAATTTTATCGATTGAAAATTGAAACGATATTCGTTCATCCCTTATCCTTCAATTCTCCAGGTCTGGCGTACGAGGGGGAAAGAAAAAGACAAGGATTCAACGGAAATACGAAAATATCTATATTTTTCTTATACACCGCTTGTTCACCATATTCATGTTTAACCTATGTACAGGGTCGCTCGCTGCAAGTAAAACTACCTAACGATTTCTTGTCCGTTTGTCCAATTTTAGATTATCGATCCGTCGAAATTTCGTTTTGTTACCAGGCACTGTGAAGAGAAAAAATATAAAAAGATGAGGATAAGTTTTCGTTTTTTTATCGTGCCAAAGTAAAAGTAATGCCCACCCATACGGAGCAGCTTCTTTGAAAACTGGTGCTGGCCTTTCGACTATCCTTTCAACGAAAATGGGTTTCTCAACGTATTCGACGTATTTTACAGCTGGTGGTGGGGGTGACAGATAGACATGATGAACTTCCGGTGCAGTGTAGTATCCAGCTTTATATCTAAAGAATATATCATATATTTTTTGTATTATTTACGTCGATTAATTTTTCTTCGCGATTCTCTGGTCGCAATCGTGAGAAGAGCTTACCCTTTCGCGATGCCTAAACCAAAACCAAGAAGTCCTGCACCTAGAAGCTTCTTCTTCAAAAAGAGCGTCCTTTTTTGTCTGTTGAGCGTGACTCCAGAGCTTGCGTCGTTCTCTGTTTGTATGGCGGGGCTGCTGTCGAGGATCGAAGAAACACCTTCTTCGGCTGGTAAAACATCCTCGGCTGAGATGTACGATACAAAGCAGCCGCATACAATAGCGAGAACTGCGAAGCTAGCGAGATGCATCTGGTACCAAAAACAGGGAAGATATATAAACGCGTTCGCTCTAAGAAATTTTATTTGCTCGAACGTGAAACATTTTCGTTGCTTACCTTGTCGCTGGTCTCGGTGTCGAACGAGTTAGGATATTCCTGAACGTACAAAACGAATTGGTTGGTGTGACGCCTTTTCGGCAGCCCCATTTCATTTTATAAGAACTCGCCCACCTTAGAGACGCGACCACAGGAATCCTCCCACCCTAACCCGACCTATTCGCGTTCATTTTCCTTGTCCATACGTCGCGTCCTCGTCAATGAACGATGAATTCACACGATCCAGATCAATGTCAATTATTATTCTGGGATTACCGTTCAATTACGCAACGTGAACATCCTTGTTTTTGAAACATCGGGTACAGATATATTTCATGCACGTACGATTTCTCGCATAAGAGTGTTGCGTCGACACTTCCCAGATGATTAACTTGAAATTTAAAAATAAAATTGTAGTTAAAAAACATAGAATACATAGAGCAACGCAATTTATCCCGAATAAAAATGCATACCAATCGATGCCGAATAACGTCGACGCACAACAAAATCTGTGCTTCCAGCTGCCTAATGTATTCCAGTATGCAAGTACGCTGTTGCTCAAAGTTGCGAAAGCAATCGAACTCTCTTCGTTGCCTGGATTCGATAACACAAAGTATGTGCCAATAAGATGTTTATAAAGGTGTACGCTCCGTTCGAAGGGGGAAAATAATAAAATAAAATTCGGAAAAAATAATTTCACGCAAGAAAGTTTCAATGAAAATCTACTTTTTCAAGATGATCGTTCCAGTCCATCTACCAATCGATGACGCAAACGAATCGCATCGAACAGGATCGTGCTATGAATAACCATGGGAATCGTTGAAAACGAAAACGAGATCGACGATCCGGGTTCCATACACGTTACGTTCGATACGCGTAACGCTTGGACGTGGTCGCTTTAATCGCGCGTGTCACAGGTTGGACGAACGAACATCGAATCGTAATGAAACCTCGGTCGTTTTCGGTGTACCTTCGTCCACGGCCAATTTCTTTCCGTGAAACGCGGAGACGCGCTAGTCATTCAATCGTCATAATGCGAACAAGACTCTTCGCGATCACGGTAGACGAACAAAAGGCTAGAAAAATTAGAATGAAAAAGGAGCGAAGGCGGAAACTCGTTCGTATTCTCGATACGTCGCGCGAACATTGCGATTTCGTCCACTCTCTTGCATCGCTCCGATTCATCAAGTATTCATCGACGGAAATCCATCTCGCAACATTTTTGACTGCGTGTCTCACCTTTCAACAACCAGGATTGCCCAACTGTTGCCCATACCCGAGTTTTCGAGCGAAATTTTTACTGGCCTGACTCTTGGTCGAAGCTCATTACCGCCTCGCGCGTCACAAGTGAAATTGACAATGTGTGTACAAAGCTTATTTAAGCGGAAACGTCGCTCGTTTCTGTCAGAAAACCAGTAGCGTGAAAAGTGAGCACACCGGTTCGCCGCTGGTAGACACACGGTGCTCCGACTACAAACTCATCGAGTGTAGTTTCTTCTTTTACTTTTAATTTTTCTCATTTTCCCAGGCGAGACAACGATACTCGCATAGAATTAAAAATCAGTCTGATTTTTTGCGTAGGATGTCTACACCCAGAGTTACGCTAAACGAGGTCACAAGTTTTTCTGTTCGCATCGTGCGCAACCATGTACTACTTTGTCATAATCCATTACTTATACTTATACGTGACATAATTTCTGTAGCTTGGAAAGGTGTAAGTATCCACGATATTCCACATGGATCTATTCGATCATATTCTTCGAGAAAAGTGTCGAATGTCGATCACTTTTTACGATGATCGCCTTGAAGAGTATACTTACTTGAACGACTTGGAGCCTTTCGAAACATCCATTAATATCTAGTAAAATCTGGGTGACCACACAGATGAATGATCGAATGCTAAACAGGCTGCCCTTGGCTCGGATCGTCCAGCGTTGTTGCATCCAATTCGATCTTAGGTGAAGATTTTCCATGCGCGTCAAACGCTTGCGACAAAGCCAGAGTTCCGACCAAGCGGACAAATTAATCGAAGACGCAAATACGCGCCAAGAACAAAGCGCTTTGCGAGCTGTGCATCGTTTGGCTGTTTGGTCTGTACGCGTAAGACTCAAATTGGAAATCCTAGTTTCGAGAGAAACCGCGTCTGACGCGTGGGAATACACCATCGGCAGCAGTGCATATCTGCGTATTAGAAAAATCCGTGAGATCACCAAAAGTAGGACACAAGAAAATACTCGTCATCGTGTAATGAACACAGCATACATTAATAACAGATAGAGATTGATCGATAGGAACCTAGGTATACGCGTGAGAATTTGTATTTAGTTTGCGATAATAAATTTGAATTTCGATCGATTTTGAGATTAAATCTTTATTAAATACGTATGTACAGAAAAATTGTATGTCTTTCTCATGCAACGAAACTCAAAGGTTTTGCTCGTTCGTTTGCACCAAGTAACGCCGAGATTCTTTTCGTTCCTGGAAATGATTTTCGATTCTAGCTTCTATCCCTCATTTACTCCACCTGTGCAAAAAAAGAAATTGTCGTTAGAGCTTCGCTTCGATGTCGTTGTTCATCGAGTGGAACGCATACGTACGTTTTCTGACTTGCGTATCCACCAGCGTAAGCACCTCCAGAGTAAGAACCACCAGAGTAAGAACCACCAGAGTAAGAGCCACCAGAGTAAGAGCCACCAGAGCTGAAGAGTGTCGACGATATTCGTTAAAACGTGGACATTAAAGGAATGACAAAAGATATCGCGAACGCTAAACAAGTTCTACGGTAGTACCGAGGTCTGCTGCCTCGTCTCGGAATAGCTGATTAGTCAGAGAAAAAATTCATTGCGTAACCGAGACGTTAACATAAATTCCTGGACCCGGTTTTTCGCGAAACTACTTTGCTTAAAATGATTCTTTAACAACTCGCACGGTAATGAACCGATCTTCGTACGATTGGGCACGTGTAAAAAGGAAACGTGTCTTTATCGCTTGAATTACGAATCTCTTATCTGGTACAACTTTGTTCTACTTAATTATAGCCACCTTTTCGCTTTCAATAAACCAGCCCCGACGACTTTGGCGCCAATAAGAGCTTTAGCTCCGAGAGCAGCGCCGCCCAACAAGAGCGCCTTCTTGGCCAGAGCTTTGGCTCCGAGGGCGGCTCCACCGATCAACAACAGTTTTCCAAATGGCGACCTTTTTTGGCGAACAAGGTGCCCTTGATCTTGATCATTCCGTGTTGCTAGCAGCTCTGTCTTGTACGGTATCGGCTGTGCCGCGTGGATGTGTTCGAACAACAACAAAGCGATGCTCAGTACGAGGAAGTACCGCGATACCATCTGAAAAGAGACACGAGAATTACTTGATGTTACGATAAAAGAAAATAATCGTTTCTAAAGTTACGACAGAACAGGGGGCAAAACGAGGCACGTGCTCCTGGCACTTTAGTTACCAAAATGCTGTTTTTACCACATCCCACATCGTCCAACACCCCTTTGCGGTAATTTAATTTTACAACCAATGAAGTGTAACTACGTTTCCCCACAGAAAACTCAAACACAAACGTGGCGAACGCGTCGTGGAAAATCGAGAAACGGTCACTGATCGACGGAGAACTCTTACCTTGTCGGAATTAACACTGGTAACGAACAAAACATTCGAACGCTTCCACCGAAAGACTTTTATACGCGGAATGTCGAGATTTTACCCCTCCCATTTCGCACCCGCCACTACTTATAAAACCGGAATGCGCGAATCTCCTTCTCCCCAGCCTCTCGAAAGCTATCTTCTTTGCTTGACCGTACTTTCGTCACCCGCCCCTCCCGTCGCGAGCAAACGATCTTCTCGATCTCCTAATTTTAAAATCTATTTCAGCGAGTGGACAACATCGAAATGCACTCTCGATTTCTGTATGGAACAGCTGAGTATACTCGTCTTGCAAAAAATTAGAACATGTAACACATTTAACTATCATTATATGACGGGGTGTAATCAATGTTCTGATTATCGACTTCTTTGATGCATGTCTGTTGGAAAAGTACTTCTAATGCACTTGTCGATAAATCATCGTGCGCGTGTTGCACGTCCACTTTTTGTTCAATTTACATTTGTATATGGCACAAATAGTTTGTCGTTGTGTTTTTATACCGTGTAAGCATCACACCTTCGTCTCTAGTTTATACATTTGCCACGTCTTCTTCTTTCTGTATTCATTATTGCAGGAAGAAAATCCATTAAATTTTCATACCGAAGACTATCCGAACGATACGTTACTATAAAACGATTAAGGAAGAAACCCGAGGCTATACATAGTACATTTCCAGTTATTCGACATCTGATTTCGCGTGTCGTTTAGGTATTATAATTAGCTTCGTGTCTAGCTGGTTCATGCGTTTCGAAGATTCTATGCTAATTGTAAGTAACATTTTTGCTTGCGCGAGTCATCTGAGGTTATTCACTCGATCCTCGTGGTTGCTTCAAGGTTGTTCAAACACACATAGATTGCATGGTGAAAGCCCATAGATGATCGGTGTGTTAGGGAGCTGAAGATGTTGCCCCCCGGACGTAATTGAGATTCGGATGACCAAAAATGATGGAAAAGGTCATTTCACCTGTTACCTGCTAACTGTTTGCCTAATAAATAATCTTAGCAGTGTTGCATAAATAGATAAGATGAGTTGCTGATTTGTCGATTTCGATAAATTCTCCAAAAGAATGTTTAAAATACGATGTCAGTCGAAACTATGATCAGTTAATTAATCGCGTAATCGAGAAGTACGAGAAGAACCCCTACATGGTGGTCGTAAACGTTCCACGTACGTATACACGTATAAACTGAGCAACGATTGAGCATTAAGATTAAGTTTCATCGGCATCGAGCAAGAAATCGCAACATATAAAACGATGATTAACCTTGTACTGCATCCTTTTTAATATTTCCTCTTATAAAAGAACGTTAACGAAGAAGATCGATCGAAGTAAAACCCCGTATAAGCCCCCTAAATATCGAAACAAATTCCGATCTCCTAAACATACTATCGACAGCAGTCGTCAATCTGGAGCAGCGAGTCGGGAACTTGAAATCTTGTTTCGTAGGAAAGTGATTAAGACAAGATGCCTCCTAAACGCAAAAAAGGAAAAAGAAAAGGACGCGGCAAGCCAACGGTAGCGCGGGATTTGAAGCGGGAAGCGTTGGACCGCGAGATTAAGCTCAGCGCTCTGAATACGGATCGCTACCGTCGTCTCTGGCGGGAGCTGCTCATGCGAATGACAATGCCTGACATCGAGAGAAAGGTTGATATAGCATGGCAGACTTTGGATCATGTCCTCGATCTCAAGGACTACGGGTAAGGAAGTCCAAGAATCATCTGTGACGAACGGATGTCACACGCTTTTGTATGGTGAAATGATCGCGGTGTATTTTTTCCTTTTTTTTTTTACGTATTCAACGACTCTGTTTACCATATTAAATAAAACAAACAAAAAACCCAAATATTATACTCCTAATATTCTCATTTTCCTTATAATAAACTTCAAATAAAATTAAATAATGAGTGTAGGAAGTAATAAAATGTTTAGCGAATGTGTGATTATGCCAATTTATCATTTTTTTAAATATTTTATTTAATACTGTTTTTAGTGGCGCCATCGGTGGCAGACTACCCAACTTTCTAGTGAAAATAGTTCCCTCGGTTCCTGCTAGATGGCGCAACGAATTAAACGGCAGATGATTATTGCTGTTGATAAATAAAAGCAGAAAAATATTTAAATACTATATTGACAGGATATACTGGAGTGTTATCAGGCAAGGTATCGTATTAATTGTGCATTTATGTGAAATAAAAAGTAATTAATAAAATGGTTACGGTGGCGCCATCTAGCAGAAACAGCGGAAACTATTTTCGCTAAAAACTTGGACGTTTTGCCACCGATGGCGCCACAGGTACTAAGATTAATATTATACAGGGTGTCCCAAAACTCGGGGAGGAGCCGGAAATGGGGGGTAGCTGAGACGATTCTGAACAACAATTTCCTTTGCAAAAATGTCGGATGGGGCTTCGTTAAGGAGATATTAAGCGAAAACACCGACCAATCAGAGCGCGCGTAGACCGTTGGAGCGGCCGCGGTAGCGTAGCCTTCGCTAAAATGATAAATTTAACTATGAAGGAGAGAAAAAAACACAGTTCATAATTATTTTTGTAATGTATATTTTATTTATTCTTCTATATAGTATCTTTACCAACGTTGAAACGCCAAGTGCTTCCACTAGGAAACGCATTTATTTCCGGAGCTGTTTTAAATAAACAATCTCTCATTATTGCCCACTACATTTTCGATACTTGCTTGCAGTATAAGCTTACTGCTGGATGGTTTGGACGAAACCGAAAACCAACGTCGAAAAGCCAACGGTACTCACGTGGAGACAATAGATCGATTTTTGGAAATCCACGAGACACGGTTAAAAAACGTTGATACGCTTTTTCATCGAAACATAGAAACAACATTTGTCGAAAAGTCTCATAATTTCCAAAATATCGAGTACTGTCAAAATATAGATGAAACTCTATTGTGGAAAATCAATTTGCTCGTAAATCATCGAAACGAGAATGCGTTCACTGCCGCAAGAAGTACCACGATAAGTAATGTTCAGAACCCTGTACAATTATTTGTTCTCTGTTTCTCTTTTTTTTTGTTCTTTGACAATTATTTGCATCTCCTTGAATCTCCAGGTAAAGTCGACGCTTTCGTTGAAGACGGGAGAAACGAAAGGAGACTGGTTACGGCACTACTTCAAAAGCAACTCGAGGACCTTTGGGATAACTTGCGAAGTGTTTTCTTGGATTATCGTAAAAGTGCATACAGTGCTTTAATAGTAAAGGTTCTCTACTTGTAACTGATTAATATTTTTTGTCAAACAGGTACGGAGGAGCGACGAAAAGCTTACAACACTATTCGAAAAAAAGACGAGTTCGACCGGCAAGTGATAATTGAACAAAGTCTACGAATCACCAATCTTCTCGAGGAAATCGCAAGATATCGCGAAAAAATTAATTCTCATAAAAATGATACCGCGAATGAGATGCACAATATTATACAAGAATCGCATTTTTTTCGTCACGCATACCGAGAAGCAAATGAATATTTTATTTCCGGTAAACTTCCTTCTTGAGCTGAACGAAGCATACATTCTTAACGCAAACGATTCATCAGGTCGTAACAACGATAAACAAAAAACAATGACGATGACTAAAGAATATAACATTAGCGCAAAACACTTACATTCCTTATTGGCCAAAGCTGAACGTATACTCGTTTGTATGCAAACGTGTCGAAAGTACGAAACGCAAGATGAAAAAGTACTTCCACCTGTCGGCAGTCAATCTCCACTTTTAACGCAATCAACTGTGGTAGAAGACGATGATTTACCATTCAAACTAGTTAAAACTTTCAGTTTCTATAGTATAAGTTTTTTTTTCTTTACGTTTAGAACGGAACAACTCTGCAAAGATTCTTTTTAGGTTAAGCAAGACATCGGAAGATTAGACAGCTTCTGGCATCGTTTAGGATTTACTCGAGTAACCGTCGAAGAATTACGCATGGAGAGGAATCGATTAGTAATGCGAAGAAACGATCTACGAGATTCTATAAAATGCTGGTTTATGAACGAAACATATTTTAACGCCTAACCAAATGACTGAATCCTATGCAACCGCTTACTGTTACAGAAGAATAACATAAAATAAAATTTCTACAGGTGACTAATTTTACATCTTTATATACTCCTACGATACGTGTACTCTTGTAATTGTCGTAATTACATTGTGTAAGGAATACTTTGTTTTCAATAAATAAAATTAACAACAATCATAGCAATGAATTCATATAGCAAACCTGATTTGTTCGTACGCAACTATTATTGCTTTCATTTGTGCGTGATTCATTGGTTTATATTAAGTACGAAGCAAATATCATTCTTGAGTCGATGAAACAAACATCATTTATTACAAAAAGTTTTGACTAAATTAATGTGTAAATCAATGGACAAAATGTGAACAGCGAATACGGACAGCTGCTACTCTTCGATAATCTCTTACTGTGACACTTGTTCAATAACGCGAACTTGGACAATGTCAGTCTTTTTTGTTTCTCTTGTGTGTTCACTTTTGTCTGATAAGATATGCACTAAATTAACGCGACTTATGTTTATGAGCTATGTGTGATAACAATTTATTGCCAGCGAGGAACGTGACGACACCAAGGCTGAGTAGGTATCGAAGAGTGACGAACATGTTCAATTTTAGCCAAAATATTCCGAAAAGTACGAAGATACCTGAAAATAAAAAAGAAAAGGTTATGATATTGCGACTTTCACAAGCTTGAGTCTACGCATAAAACTATACTTTAAAAGGAAAAAAAACAGTGTTGCGAATATCGGGCTACAAATACAATATCATCATAATTGTATTTGCGAAAAATTCACTTTTTCTTTATGCCCTTAAATAAAAGCAAATTGTGCAGAAAAGTCACAATCTGTAAAATGATGGGCATGTTGTATAATAAATTGAAGTGAAATATACTTACTTCCTAATCCAGTGTGAAACGTGAAAGCGCTAACCGAAAGAGGGAAGTTTGATATGTTTGCTCCGAGTTTAGCCCACAAGATCAACAACAAAAGAACAGGTGCCAAGCATAAGCCAGTGAATAAGTTGGAAACGAATGCAGGAGGCCTCTTCTCTGGTTCACGGAACATGTGCTAAAATATACGAGTATTGTAAATCAGCAAATAATCTAATAAACGAAAATCGTCTGCGCTTAAAGAAATATAGGTTAAAGTGTACGAATGAAAATATATTCCAAGTTTTTAAATTGGATTATCAGAAGTATTCATTCGACATTTATCTCCCAATGTTAAGGAGGTGACAGAATTTCAAACGAATGCTATCACTAACGAGCATTGGTTACTATCCTACTAAAGGATACATGTAAGAACACTAAAATATTAAACCTTTATCTCCGGTTTGGTTGAATAAACGTCAAGTTTAGGCCTGTGAGAATTGCTTTTATCGATTCGTTCAGCTGAAGTCGGTTCAGGGAATTTTAAAGTGACTGTTGCCAGTTTCCACTGGAAAGGATTATTCAGAATAGCGTCACCGACGATTAGTTCCACGTTGTAATCTCCGCTTTGATGGTCGAAGTTCCCGGCTGCAGACCCGACTGGCTGAAACGTTTCAAAAAGAAGTTCACATCATCACGATTCGTTACACAAATTGCCCATGAACCAATTACGATAAATAATCAAAACACAGAATTACCATATCGAACTTGTAAACATGCGACGCATCTGGTTCGGCCACAAAGAGAATTTCGTGACCCTTTTTACCATCGTTCGAAGTAGACGCAGAAGAGAGTCGTACAAAAGCTTGATGGGTTCGCATATTCTTCTTAGTGGCGCCGTCTTTAAGTAAAAACCGCATGACCAATTTTTGCTGCGAGTCAGCTTCTATCTTATTAGTTAGTTTCTCTGGGTAGGTCACTCTGTAAATAGCATAAAACTTATGTCACAACGTTTACCACGTACTTTCACTTTTATGTATGTAGAAAGTGATTCTCGTTAAAATTACCGTGACAGCTTTGGCTGAGTAGTTTGATCAGCATCACCGGTACCGATCTCCAAATAATCAACCATTACTTGACAAAGGACTTTTACTGTAACTGTGTTCGTCACCGTTCCGGCCGTAATAGATATCTTGTAGAATCCACGTTCCGGCTTAGTTTCCATGAGATTTAACGTGTATAACGTTCTAAAACAAAAATTTCAGCGAATGTGAGTATTCGAAACATCATTTTTGCAAGAATAACAAAAAACTGTTCGTCAATTTTCTTGACCTTTCTTTGAATAAAAAAGGACGAAGGGTTAAATTGACGAAAATTATTGTACCCCAGTGTATAGCCGACTTCGATAAATATGAAACGGAATCGGTAAAGTTGTGGGGAGAATGGTAAACGGCAATTTAGACTCACTTGTCCGTCGGTGAAGCCTGCAAGCTCTGTTTACTCAAAACGACAGAATCATCTCCAACTCGTGTTGCCGAATTTGCGATTACTTTGGACACACTGGTCAGCGAATTGCCCAAAATATCGCAAACCTTCACCGTGACCAACGGCTGCTGAGCAGAAATACCGATTCCTTCGTTGGCTAATGTTATGCAAGCTGGTTTTTCAATATCGCTGTTTGCCATAGTCGTTAACGCCGAAAGTAGATTCGTAACCCCTTTTGGCGTCTGTACAGACCGTCGAGAAAGAAGATAATTAGCCATTTTAACGGTTTGTACAGTCGTTAATGGTGGCTTTGTCTTCAAAGTATTAGAGAGTTTTAAAATGCCGTTAACTAAGAAACCTAGAAAACAAGAGACACGGAAAAATACATTAATCGAAACATGAAAATGAACCACAGTGTACTTTATATAATCGGCCGTTCAATTAGATGCAAAGTTTATTACTCACTAGTCACAGATAAGCCACCTTCGAACTGCAAGTACTGTCCATCTACTTCGTCGGCCTGAACGATTGCATCTTCGATACGATCCCAAGCAACTACACCGCTAGCTCCCAAGTCTGAGGCGATGTGAAAAGTATAACCCAAGCTGCTCGTAGAACATTTAATCGAGACACATTAGAATTAATAACGACTATTATAAATCTTATCTCTAATTATAATATTTTATGCTTGAAATATTAATAAAACAGATCGTACTTCCAGAGATTGTCGTCCTTTCGTAGCATACTCTGCATCGCTTTAACTACTTTATCAATTTTCTCGCGTGGCAGTTTTTGAGATAACGCTGTTAAACCATTGACTGCATAATACAATTCCAACATACTGGAACCATCCTTATCTACCACGCTCAGGAGCACCTATTCAAATAAAAGTGTTTACATTAACATTTTTTGATGTAATAGACTTATTAAGTCTATATTAAAGTTTTCATTCAGTAAGTATAGCTTTCTTCATTGTAAAAATGCAGTAGAACGAAAGTTTTATAACATCATTATTATTAAATATGTATCATGCATAGTGCCAGTTAAACAAAAAATCAGTTTTAAAAATTCAAATTTATACCTTTGCGATATTTGGATTATTTGGACAGCTTCCAATGGCTTTCCATGTAGATGCAATGAAAAATGCTTTCTCAGTATTAAGATTTGTTTCATCTTTTGCAACCTTCATCAAGCTATCGCAAATATCCTGAAAACAAAAATTCTATTAAAGCAAAGCCAAGCGATCCTTGAAATGTTTAGAGAAACTATCATTTTTATCAGAAAGACTAATCAAAGAATCATTATGTTTCACAGAATTTGCATTATTCATCATGTATTGACCATTTTTTGGTACAGAAACCACTATGTATAGATACACAAACATACCTTCTGGTTTGGTAATGTTTCACCAAGAAGCTTATATCCATAAACAGCATAATATACAAGAGATACATCGTTTGATTTCAAACCTGGTTCAAGGATTTTTTTAAAATGAGCTTTATCAGCCACTGTTAAGTACGAATTTGTCGACTGCTGAGCTTCGTTGGCTGACAAACATATTGTTATTTGCGTGATTGCAATTAACAATAGTAAGGCTGAAATACAATACAATTCTGAAGTTGACAGAACACTTTATTGTGTTATACTTGCCACAATTAGAATGAAAAAGTAATCATATTATAATTACACATTTCGGTTAAATTGAAGCAACGAAACGGAATTAGTTGCATTGGTGAAAATAAATATTCGAAGAGATAATACATAAATGGGTTAATTTTTAAGACTGTTAGAATCGGGCGTAAAGCTTGTTACAATTAGAAAATATACAGATTACATATAATTAGCGTATGCGCTATAGCATTAAGATTATACAAAGAAAATAGAGTAAATAAGTTGAATGAAATTCTATAAGACTTGATGGAACATTAGAGTAGATAATACAGAATAGCCGAGTTGTGAATAACGCGTGTACATCGTTTGACGATAACAGAAGTATATACGGATATCCGTAGGTGTACACATATAGACAAAGAAATTTAAAAGCAGCATGCAATTAAATGGTACTCACAAATATTCATGGTAGCAAGAATACCGGGCACGCCGGTTGCCACGTTGATGCTCCGTACAAAATGGCTCTGCACCCATTGCGCGTGTACAGAAAAATGGACGATCCTTCATTCCGGAAGTAGTTGGCAACGTGGTTTGTGAGTGACGCATGCGCACATAGTATGTGACGATCTTGAATCGTGCGCTACTGTGGAAATTGATCGCATTACATCTCAACACAGCAGCCAATAAGATCTTCGTAATTACCCAAGATCATATCAGATTTGTGCAAACTAAAATTCTAAATTCCAATGAGAAATTAATAAAAGTAGAGAAAATCAATTTTCTTTGTTGTTAAGTTGGGCGGACAATAGTAAGTCTTCGTTAAAAAAGTTACATATATGTATACGTACAGTAGAACCTGGTAGAACTTAGTAGAACCTAGAGTGGGCGCAATCAGTCACAATCAGTTGCAATCAGTGTGATTGGTGTAATGTGGCCTGATGGCGTAAAAGCTTTTTCTTTTATGGATCTTACGAGCTTGCGAATGAAAGAAAGAACGAGTAGTATCAAAGTGGAGAAACTTTAACGCTGCGATATAATACGCGATACATGAGCTCCATACAAGTATACAATTTATTGACGTAAAATGAGGTCGGTTCGCTGTGTCTGGCTATCGAGAAGTGTCTTCTATTGACACTTAACCAAACTTGACGCGTTACAAAATTTTAACTCGTTACACAATTTTATGATATTATCCAGAATGCTAATCCTCTTTCGAATACAGAAAAAATAACGCTTCGAATGCTTGCAGACATGTGTCCTGCAAATATCGTTTAAATGGTAGGTATCAAAGTAATGAAACAAATCAACGAAAAGTACTGATCGTACATAATCTTTGTTGTAATTGAAATTAATAATATTCATAATAACGATGGTGATGACGTTGAGTTATAATGACAACAACGCTCACGACGACGAAGATAATAACGGTAGCTAACTAGCAACAATGACAAAGATAATAGTAATAATGGAAATAACGCTAAGAACATTGATAATGATATCCTTATACAGTGAATTGCTATTGTGTCCACACTAGTCGGAAACGTGTATAAAAATTAAATTGAATCGTATAAAATGGATTCTAAGAGTACACGACTACAGTTACAATTAGAGTGCTTCATTCGTGCAATAATTAAGTTTGGACTATAAATAATGGAAATTCCGTGAGGCTGTTTTTCGATCGAAATGTTTATCACCTTCTAATGTACGCTGTTTGTGAATCGACAAATAAACACGTTTTAATCGCGCAGTTTCGTGACACATGTAAAACATGAACTATAGTTGCATATGAACGTAGCAACGGAGATGGTCAAAATTCTTATCTAGATAAAGATTTCGAGTAACGAAAAAGATAGCCTTTTTGGTCCGTTCTTTGTTCGATAATACGTGTCTATAATCTGGAATACAAAATGAACACGTTGAACAAATAATGACTGTTCGATCGAATCAATGTAATAAATAGAACGCTACACGGTATTTCTATTTGTCATTAATCTTACAAAACTTTGTCCATCTCTGCGTCGCTGTAATACCGAGTTATGATCCTTTATCGAGGTTCCTCTAATCAGGCGTGCACGTAGAGTTGACTTTTTCATCGATAGTTTTGACAGAAAGGATATTTAACTGGAGTAGGCCGGATTTGTAAAAAAAGGGATAGCGGATAAAAGCCCTAGCCGTAGTAATCGTAGTACATAGATCCGTTGCGACTACGTGCACCGATCACATTTCACATCGAGATAATTAAGACGTACGTGCTAAATCGAAAACAAATTTAGAAAAAAACAACAAAAATTGAGTTCCAGTACTTAGTTGGATTTTCTGGTTAAAATGGAGAAATAAACATTGTTTGTATTGTCGTAATAGCTTAAGCGAATTAACGGTTCGTGTCGAAGAATTTACGATTATAGCATTGCACGAACATTTAATCTCCGAAACTTAAAGAACGAAACAAAGGTTGGAGAAATTGTGTTTACCACTTTCGCAGGTTGTTAACTGTAGTATGAATCGCATATTCCTGAAATTAATGTACGAAAATCCTAGTTAATCGAGAAATAAAATCATCGTTTGATCGACACTGGTCATTCGCAGATCCTTATATCTAACTTATATACACTGGTAGCATGCACACGTAACGCCCACACGCACTGTATTATATAATTTGTTAACTTTCCAAGTGAATTTAAACAATATATTACAGAATTTTCGATAAGGCTATGTACACGTAGCGTAGAGCACGACGAGCATTTAAGAGCGTTCATTTCCGTCGCTTTGGTATGTACAAGTGATCTATGTGTGACGTTTTCGGGATATCAACGTGAAACGGGTTGATTCTTGCGCACCAACAATCCTAACAGTAGACGCAAAATACCAAGCTATCTCGTTTGGTACGAAAAGAAAAGAACTATTCCTTTCGAATCGATTAATCACCAAATTCTGATTGAAAAAATATTAGGCTACCGACGTTTGGCCAGGTTGTGTCGCGATGGTCTAAGATACAAGTGTCGACAACTGGCTGTACAAGCCATCCATAAAAACCACGTGTAATAGTTTCAATCGTCCGAGGAAGATGACTCTCCCTTCACCTCAAGCAAAAGCTAGTCGACCGAATCCGAGGGACCTTGACCCCAGCGGGACTTAACTCTTGTTGTTTTGTTCGAAGCGGAAGCGGCAATAGAATCGTCACTAGCCTTCCGTTTCATGCTCAATACGATCCCACTCTTTGGAACGAACTTTGAACGCGACATCGTTTTCGATGCGTTGCTGTCCACGCTGGGCGGCGTGGATGGGAATGGAGGGAAGTCCTCGTCCTCGAGACCGGGGGGTTTCGGCTGCTCTGGAGCTAGGTTTCGCTTGAAGGTGTCCGGGAAAGAGCTCTTGTACGAGGTTCCCTCGTAGGAAGAGTCTGTCGCCGAAGCTATACCTGAGAGATTCGTGGATATTGGTTTTATCGCTGAGGAGGAAGTTGCTACTATCGTTGGAAGAACTGGAGTCGCGGCTAATGCTGTTTGAGTCGGCTTTTCAACCGCTGAGATTCCTGACGATGCTACTGCAGCCGACGCAGCTGCGACGGCGGCCAATTCTTCCTCCGCTTTTCTGATCAAGTCCATGTCGCTCAGAGAGCTCAGAGTACTCTTGCTTTCTTTCTCCTTCGGCAGAGACTCCCGTTGATTGTTTGCATCCAGCGAAGCTTTCTCGAGATTGGTCTTGCTCGTGCCGCCAACTGAAAGTTTTACCGGAGACGGTGAAGAATATTTTTCAGGATTTTGGTAAATCGAAGAGTTAACGGTGGTTAAGAACGTGGCACTGGGCTTGGATGGTAAATACGGGTCCACTTTAGAGCTCTCCTGTCGCTTGACGTTCGCCAGAATTTCTTGCAGATTCGCTGGTATCGTGATATTCGATACTTTGTCGAGAATTGGCTGTGTTAATTTTGAAATACCCGGGGGTGGCGGCGGTGTGAACGATCTTGTGTCCGGGGGACTGTAGGCTTCCTCGCTCTCATCGCCAGCCGGGGGGTCCAGCCCTAAGCCCTGTAATAAACGGAAACAAAATGAGAAATAATTACGGGTTTTGTTATAACTGTTACACTTAAAGCATGCTTTGTTACCGTTCCCCTTCTCTTTTCCTTCGAGTATAATTATACATGTATATATACGTACATACTCGCACACATATACATGTATAAGCGAATGTGTATACACACCCGTTACATGTTCTTCGAAAAAAGGAGTATAACCATGTATTCGTAGCGAGTTGAAATTTTGTCTAAACTCTAACAGAAAAATAATTGTTCTCCAAAGCATCCCTTCTCTCTCAATTTCTCGCCCAGCCACCGCCCTAGTTCTATACTCGATCAGCGAGTCGATCGGGCGATTCGATTTATTCGAAGAAAAAGAGAATCCTCGGGAACGAAAAGGAATGGAGCCACTGACAGATTTCTACTTCGCATTAAATTCGACTCTCTCGATATTTTATATTACTTATGTTCCTTCTCGTGAAAATTCTATTAGGGTACGTAATATTCCTCTTCATACTTACGATGCGGAGCGAGTTGCTCGGTCTTGTTGAATCGAAGAGAGAATATTCCCATGCAGACATACGTACCCCGTTAAAGATCAAAGTGGTCAGAATTTGTACGCAACAAGTAAGAATCTGAGCAGCTCAAGGATAGGAACAGGATACCATGGGTAAATCGAAATCAATTTTATTTACAATAGGACAATAGGAGAAACAATAACAATCGATTTTGTAAAAAATAAATCTTGTGAAAATTCTCACCGGCAAGGTAGGCGTTGATTCACCGAGAAACGACGAACTAATGCTTTGTATTTGTTGCTTCTGTTCTTCGATTTGCCTGTTTAGTTCTTCCATTTTCCGTTGGAGATCGTTGGAGCTTTTACTGGAAGAAATAATACCGTTATCTATCGCGGTGCCGTCGATAGCCATCGACATAGATATAGATGACATCGACGGTATCGCTGTGGCTGTCGAACAAGTCGAGGAAGAGGTTCGCAGGTCAAGATCGATCTGTTCCTCGTCCATCTGGCCGGGGCTGTAGGGCTCGTCACCGTCGTCATCGAGAGGTGCTTTGCCAGGCGAGGAAGTGAGGTCGATCTTTGAAGACAATTCAGGAACGATTTTGCATATAGCAGCTGTATCGAGTAGACTGCCTCTCGACATTCCTATATGCGCTCTGTTTAAAGTGTCGAGGGTTGTTTGCGTGACTGGAAGTTGCTTCTCTTTCACGGAATCAGACGTAGCTTTGAGATACGCGCTGGTGGTTATTGTTGGGGCAGGGGAAGAAGAAGACGAAGACGAAGACGAAGACGACGACGACGAAGAAGCCACGGCTGTTGGCGGCGCTGCAGATGTAATCGTAGCCGTTATCATAGTTGTTACATTGGAACTACTGGCCTTATCCTTCGAAGCGGCGACTAATGGCGGGGTGTAGCTTCTATCGGTGTCTTTCTTAGCCAGTTTCATCGGTATAGACGACGAGGTCACACCAGAGAACCGTTTTCTTTTGTTACGGACGATTATTCCCAAAAGTAGATGCGGTCTGTGCTCTTCGAAACCAGGACCGATCAAAGGTAGCAGAACCGGAGGTATTGTGCTTTGACTTGAGAAAGGCATTATGTAAAAGTCCTTGATATTTTTGGAAACGTTTCCAACGACACCGAGACGACTTCTGCTGTTCAAATAACTGTATAGAGTTATGTACGGAATCTTCTCTTCGTCGTTAGCGGCTGTAAGACGAATCACTAGAATCTCCTTTGACCCAGTTTTCTTCATTTTTGAGATGTAGTCCCACACGGTCTCGTGACTTATCCTGCCGACAACGTCGACCGTATCGGGCAAATCGTCCATCAAATCCCTTGCGTGACCGCTGACTTCTTGCGCGGTAATAAAGAATTTTGCAACATCCACCATATTAACGAAGCCTCTCCAAACTGTTTGCCAACTTCCTTTCGGGATGTCTTTTTCAACTGTGACCGGTTCTTGTTCCCTTTCTCTCTCGATATCCTCGTTAATATCTGGCGTTTTAATCGTCACCGTTGAAGTGGGTTCCCTATCTGACACATCGGAATCATTTCCATCGATGGTGTTCGTGGTGGCTTCGTCCTCGATGTGACGCCATAGTCGATCCTCGATCGTTTTCTCTGACGATGCTCCCGCTGAGCCTATCGGATCTTCTTTCTTATCCAAATCATCGTCTCTTTTGTCGATGTCAAACAGATTACTGCGATTCCTTGAATTATTCTCGCTAAACCTGTGTCGTTCTCGGTCCTTGTCTTTTTGCTTGCTCTTCTCTTTGTTGCCCCTCTCTCGTACTTTCGATTTTTCCCGTTCCCCGGTTCTCAATCGGTCTCGGTCCTTTTCCCGATCCTTCCCCTTCTCGCGATCCCTTTCCCTTTCCCGCTTACCTTCCTTGTCCCGAGATTTTTGTTCTCTGTTCTTTTCTCTTGTCTTACTACGTTCCCTGTCGTCCCTACCGTGTTTGTGTTTAGTTCTGCTGGTGCTCCTCTCGCGTCTACCACTCCCTCTCGAACGACCTACCTCTTTCTCCCTTTCCTTATCCTTGCCGCCTTTCTCTTTTTCTCGACCCCTGTCCTTTTCCTTATCTTTCCTCCTCTTTTCGTCGATGCTCTTCAACTTCTTCGCGTCTTCGGTTCCTCTGAAGCTTCTATCTTCGTCGTTCATTCTCTCCATCTCCTTTTCCACATCGTCGACGGTCGAGGATATGCTGTCGGCGCTGTTCAAAGCGGTCACGATATCTTGCACGGGCGTTTTGGGATCAACGTGATCAATGGCGCCATCGTTCTCAATAATCTGCTCGCCTTTGTGAGTTTTGACAACGATCGATTTGGCCTGCGCCATCAAATCCAACTCGTTCTTCTTAATCATTTCCAACTGGTGCTTAGTTTCTTTCTCTCGCCATTCAGCCAATTCCTGACTCGCCATTTCATCGGGACTTAGTCTTACTACAGCGTCGGGTGTCAACGATCTGTCGGCAATTTTTCGAAATAAGGTTAAATTTTTGGTGTCCTTTATGTTGAATACGAGACTTCTATACTTGGCTTTATACTTGGCACCAGTATCTTTGAAATATTTGTACAATTCCAACTCGATATTGAAAGCTAACTCAACGATTTCCTCGTCGGTCAGTTTCAAATCTTCGGTTTCCTTTATGCGAGTTGATAACAACTCCGTCAAAGTTTTTCGTATATTCACCCTGATCGGTTCGGTTTCAGGTTTTCTTGTTGGACTTGGTTTTATTTGTTGTTTCACCTGTACAGTCGTTTGTTTGACCTCTTGCTTCTTCGCATTCGGCATTTGTTTTGGCGATGCTGAAGGCTGTTGTTTCAATTGTGTCTGATTGGTCAATTTTGGTGTTGTTATCTTCATTATCAATGGACTTTTATCCGTCTGAGAGACTAACGTTTGTTTCACCTGTATCGTTTTCGTGTGTTGTGGTTGAACTTGTTGTAGTTGCGGAGATTGTTGTTGTCCACTGGAGATTATCGTATATTTCTTGTTTCCTGCGGTTAAAATCATTTGCTTGGAACCTGGAACTTTGGTGTATGTCATCTTCGGAACATTTTGTCCTTTCCCGGTTGGCAGTATCGTAGCTTTCCCCTTAAAACACATTGTTTCGATGATTTGAATATTTCATTGTTGTCCGTATAGAATACTAAAACTCCAAACAGTTAAAGCGGAAACTTTATATACTTACTGGTTTGCCTGGCACTTGTGTGTGAATAGACGTAATCGTTTTTCCTACTTGCACCGAGCCAAGGTTATTTGCACCAACTACCTCAAATGTAGGATTTTCTTTTAACCACATACGTAAATTTGATCTTGTCGGAGCATCGGCACCTGAAAATTTTACCTTTCATTCGAGGACGTAATTCGTTAAGAAAACCATTGACTCACCAGATAACACTTTTCCCGTTTTTCTCTCAAAGACTATGATTCTAGCTTCGGACTTTAGCTTGGAGGCAGCGTCAAATGGTGATACTTTTGTTGCTTTCGGACTTTGCATTGGTACCGGTACTGGTTTGTCTTTGGTTAGGGTTTCTTGGGCGTGTGCGAGTATGCAAGCATCGGAACAGTATATGCTGGAATTCCTCGCTTCTTTTTTACAAACGACGCATTGCATACCGCTGGAATATTGAACGCCGCCATAATCGGAAGAGATCAAAGACGATGTTTCTTTAGCAACTGTTTGATTAGGGGAGCTAAGATTTTTCATAAGGATGGAATTCTCAGATAAAGCGTCAGAATGAATTCGTTGCTTTCCAGATACGGTCTTAGCTTTTAATTCCTCATCCTTCTTCTTCGAGCAATTCGGACAAACCCATTCTATTCCCTTTTCTTCCATTTGTTGACCTAAGAAAAATAATAAAAAATTCACATATCATGCGATGTTATCGCATCACCGATAAACATTGTAGAGATGGGTGTAATATTTTTCAAACTCACCCATAGCTTTGCTAACATGTACGCATTTTCCGTGGAACCAATCTTCGCAAACATCGCAACAAATCATAAAACGATTGTTATGTGGCCGCTTACATATACACCAAAGCCTGTCGGGATCATCTTCTGAATCCGAATTATCCTCCTCCTCGTCGTCTTCCTCATCCTCATCTTCCTCCACTTCATCGTGCTTTTCGGTCTCTTCTTCCTCGTTCCTCATTTCTAACATCATTTCCTCGCTGTCATGTTCTTCGCCATGAATGACGGTCAAACGAGTATCACCCTTGACGGAATGCGGCGATCTTTGATGTACCGCTTGCATGCTATAATATGGATGAACATTATTAAGTATAATTATCGAATTATGAATGGTCTCGTGCTGTACACAATGTACACACCTGAACTTGTCCATTCGTTTCACTGTATTGAAGGTTTTTTGTGCAGGTTCAACCTTTGCTTGTAACCGCTTACTTCTAGTAGCCGGTGCCTCGATAGGAGGTAGCGTAATTATTCGTCCACCACGAATAATCTGAATGGGTTCCTTCTCCTCCTTCGAACACTTCTTTACCGGTTCCCTAGTAGTTATTGCGGGTGAAGTTCCCATAACCGTTGTCGTGCTCGTCATGGTTGTCGTCACGATTATTGGCGTAACGGTATCCATTGGTTTAGCGGGTTCTGACTCGGATGTGAGCAAAGACGGAACAGCATTACTCGAAGACAACGATTCCGATGCCACAGTACCTCCTTGTTCGACAAGTGCAGTCTACGGTATTCAAGAAAAAGAAAAGAAAAATGTATAGCTAAAGAAAATATAATTGTGTCTGGTAAATACTATTTCAAGTAAACGATTTTGAGGCTTTCGAATAAAACATTCGTGAATTGTACTTTTTAATGAAAAAATAAAAATAAAAATTTGTAATACATGTTCGGTCAAATCAACTCCGAGCTCTTCTTGTAACAACAGTGCTTCTGCCAGCAGTTCCTCTTCGTGTTTACTAGCTTCCATTTCTAATGTAGCTAGTAACTGTTCCTCGCCTTCTATACCGCCTTAAAAATGAATGTCGAATTAATTTACATACATCGCGATTAACATTCGACAAAAATAAGTAAAGAAGAAAGAAAATATGAAAACTTCATTTCGAATTTTACCTGATTCTAAAGTAGACTGTAACTCCTCTGGTACATTAGCTTTTACGACCGGTTTACATTCCTCTTCGTTGACTAAGGAATCATCATTTTCCCTCTTTTCCGTGATTATGTGAGACTCTGAATGCGAAACTCGCTCGGAAGACGTGGGCACAGTAATACCTTTTGTCATAATATTTGACCACAAATAAGAATTTGAAATAACTCCGGAGTATGTACGTAACACAAGTATAAAAATGCTAAACAAACCTGAACGACTCGATAACGTTGAAGGTATTGACGACGACAACGATTGTGCCACTGCTGTAGAAGTACCCGGGGATACGATGCCTGTAGATGGTGACGCGCCAATCGGAGATGTCACTATATTCTCTTGAATTTTCGAATCACCGTTCGAACCGACACGGCGAATGATGTCTGGAGTCGAGAAAAGCGCAGGTCCTAGACTATCCACTATGCATGCTGGTGCTTTACGAGTTTCTTTCTTTGGATGATGTTTTTTCGTACCTGTAAAGAAATCTTTAATCGGAAATATCTAACTGCACGAATACTACAAACTACGTTCGTATCAACTAACCATCCAAAACTTTGCCTTCCGTTGCTCTTCCAGGATCAACTTCAGTTTTTGCAACAACCTCCAATCCGTCGGACTTCCTTTTTTCTTTTTTCACATCGCAAGGTTTCATTTTCGAAGCTGCAGCAGGTGAAGCCACTTTTACTAATTGTTGTTGCTGTTGTATCTGTGATGTTTGATTTTGAATAACGACAGATTGTTGCGTTGGAGAAACTTGGGGCACCGGACTCTTGATTTGACTAACCGGAGCGTTTGAAGTTATAGCTTTGGCAGTTATCGGTACTTGAACCAACTTGCCGTCTTTAGTCGCGAAGAACTTGGTTCCAGCTTGACTCAAGAATTTTCCTTTAGGAAGCATCACTTGCTTCTTCAAGCCCATGCTTTTAATGTCGTTCGGTTTCATAAGCACTTGCTTTTGCACAAACGTAACCTTTTGGTTGTTCTTTCCTTGTCCAGGTTTCGTGAGGATCATATCGCCTTTGATCATATTAGCATTGATCAAATTCGCTTTGACTTGATTCGTTGTTTGGAGCGGTTTCTCAAACGCAACCGGCATGTCCTCGTTTATGACTGGAGATGGTTCGACGCGTTGCGGATCTTCTTTTCTTCTCCCAACGCTAGTTCTTCCATACTGTCTTTTACCTCTAACAAGACTAAATCCTCCCGATTTTTCATCTTTCTCCGGACTTTTCATAGCGTTGACGGCTGCAGCCATTTCCATGTCTAATCGTCGGACTTGCTCCATATCCATTTGTTTGTTGGCACCCCTCCTACGAGTAGCTGCCATACTACCTCCTCTGGTAGTGAGACCTTTTCTACCACCTCTAGCTCTAATGCCACCTCTTCTAGGGCCTCGTGGTCCAAAGTCGGAATCATTGTCGGATGGTGGTTCCGATTCAGACGATTCAGTGGACGAAGACGACGGTTCCTCTTCATCCTCGTCGTTGGACCTTCCTTGATGTTTTCCAATTCCTTGGTGTAATGCTCCAGTTAAATTTCTCGAGGCTGGGTGTCCGATAGATTTAGGTGTATTCATTATATTGACGGATGATCTTGAGTTATTGGGTACCGTTACGGAACCCGGGGTGACATTCTTTCGCGGGCGACCCACTGGTTTATTCGTTTTTGGAGTAACTTTTGACTTTGTTGAAACTATACTCTCAGCTTCGGCAACAGCTGACGTGGTATTGGATGCATCAACAGGTGAAAGTTGACGCGCGTATTGCACATTGTCAACAGAAGTGGGTGAATCAGTAGTGGGCAGGGGATCCTTTGGTTTTGGATCGGAAGGCGACGTCCTGCTTGTATAGCAATGATCCAGTTCGACGCTGTACCTTATACAGTTCTGTTGTTCCTCCACTGTTAACATATCAAGCATAGCTGTAACATTTTCTCCAAGAATTTGCTTTGCTTCTTCACTTTGCAAAGCTGTCTCCAATCTTTCCAGTTGCTCTGGATCCATTTCCATGAAAGGATCGACAAAGGTACCAGCATCTGGAGCTGTGCTCCCAGGATTTATAGCAGCTGGTGTAAAAGATGGAGGAGGGTCTACGGTCAATGTGATATCACCATTTTCAGCATCTGTCTCGGCTTGGCCTACTCTAACTACGCTGACATTTGCATTGGATTGATTCACTGAAAATAAAGATGATCAGATACTACATAAGATATCGACAAGGTAAATCGAATAACAATCAAAACTTACTGATCAAACTTTGTAAGGTTTCTTGGTCAACGGATATGGTGCCATCGTCGTTGACTACAATAATCAATGTGTCGTCCTTCTTGTCCGATCCGCTTTCCTGCGGTTCGATAACATACGAACTAGACATTGTTTCTTAACCTAGAGGAAAAGTTGCAGTGTTCGCCTTTAATGGATCCGTCTCGTTAAAAGTAACAATTGTAGCATACCCGTGTCCCGAGTCGAACGTATCCGGAAGAAAGAAAGGTTATGAGCGCCCTTGAAAGGGAAGACCAACGTTCGAATGGGCATCGAGTGTACCAGAACGGTTAGGCAAAGTTTCCGATTAATTAGGCACGCTCCTGGCTACATGGAAATTAAATCTCGCTCCTACGTAGTACAAGCCGGGTCGGGTATCGACGAAAGTCGAACATTACGAATCTTTAACATCCCTCCAAAAAGATTCAGGAAAAATTAGAAAAGTGAGGAACGACAAATTGCAAAAACGTGTTGCACGGTGCGTGTCGTTCGCATTTGTCACGTTATTACCTATGATATGGAGGTACGATCACGAAAACTTCAAAGGCCACATACGTCACGCAGTTTATTAAAATTGTGTGATTAAACCGATGCTAATCGATAGTAAGAAAGTTAAAAACACAACACCTCTCGTGCCACACTTCGCGAGAAACATAACGTTCACGGTCAAGTAAACAGTACCGCCAAGAAGACGATCGTCGCCATTTTGTTTGAGTCAACCAAGTAACGTTTCCCCGAAAGTTTTCGCTCACCCGTCGTTGTTTTCGCCGTTACAGAGTTATTCGTGCAGAGGATTATTCATGTAAAACTTCTTCCGCGGAATCTTCATGAAAAAAACGTATCTCGCGGAAAAGTTGAGCTTTCTTCAACGATACATCGTGTTACGAATGCACTTGTGCCTTTGTGCACACACTGAGACGCTGCGCGCTTCTTGTTGCGCAACAGCAAGAAGAGTAAGGCGGTAGCGCTGCAACGCGTTAAACGCATTCGTGGGTCGAGTCACAACCGGCAATCAGCACTTTCCACAAATCACTCGTAATCGTTTTTGGTTTTTCGTATATTAACCGTTGAAATCGACATGTCGTTCATTTATCTACACTGTTCGGGACGTGAGGCTAATTATTTTGAGTGACCCTATCCTTTTTCCAAATTTTTCACGACAGGCAAGTGGTATTATTATAAAAACATATTTATTCTTTTATTATCCATTTCCAGTAAGCTAGTATCTATCGTTAATACAACGTCCATGGAATATTAGATATTTGAGCACTGAAAGTTAGAGAATCGAACAAGGATATATATAACCAAAAATATATCATTCATCGATCCATTCTTGAGCTTCAATTCTGAAAGTTACATGAAAACAGTACTAAACATGGAAAAAATAATATATACGTTTCATGGATCGCGTACAGATTATAATAAAATTTATAATCATAACAGATATGATAATGTATGCTACAAACAGAACATGCACATAGCAAAGATAGAAACAAAATTTATATGTACATATACAGGGTGTCCCAAAAGTCGGGGAGGAGCCGGAAATGGGGGGTAGCTGAGACGATTCTGAACAACAATTTCCTTTGCAAAAATGTCGGATGGGGCTTCGTTAAGGAGATATTAAGCAAAAACTCCGACCAATCAGAGCGCGCGTAGCCTTCGCTACCGCGGCCGCTTGAACGATCTACGCGCGCTCTGATTGGTCGGGGTTTTCTCTTAATATCTCCTTAACGAAGCCCCATCCGACATTTTTGCAAAGGAAACTGTTGTTCAGAATCGTCTCAGCTACCCCCCATTTCCGGCTCCTCCCCGACTTTTGGGGCACCCTGTATATAATGAGCCATTGAAATGTATATGTATGCGTATGGTAACTCCTGTATGTATATTGCGTCGTGCGTGCGTCGTGTCGTTTCCATGAAAGCGAGCATAATCGAACATGATATGGTATGTTTTGAAATATTTTTAAATTGAAAACAACAACGCGAGTCTCGAAAACGGACAAAAAGTGGTTTATAAAAGTCTCTGACAAATGGAAAACATTAAAAGCGAAAAAATCGTAGAAGAGGAAAATGCGACGCAGACAAAGAATCGAAAGAGAGGAATTATATACTTATCTAACATACCCAAATATATGAATATCACAAAAATTCGCGAATTACTTTCAGAATATGGAAAAATTGGAAGAGTGTACTTGCAATTAGCAGAAAATGGTTAGTCACTGAAATAAAGTACGTAGCGAGAGATTAAGATCTATAGCAAACATAACCTGGAAATTTATGTGTCGGTATTTCCAATTGTAATTTTAATTATTTATAGATCGCTGTACGCGGTATTGTTATCGTTTTCAGAATTAGGACGAGATGGGAAGATAAAAAAGCGAAAGAAAGTTTGTGCAAAATCATTCACCGAAGGTTGGGTAGAATTTGAAAGTAAGAAGGTAGCAAAATATGTTGCACTTACATTGAATAATACACAAATTTCAACTAGGAAAAAGAGCAAATTCTACGATGTTATTTGGAATATAAAGTATCTCCCAAGGTAACAAATTGTAATTAGTTTTAAAGCAAAACTTTTTTTATGTCCCCACAATTGCAGTATTAATATTTTTTTTATTAGATTCAAATGGATACACTTGAGCGAGCGTTTAGCATATGAGCGAGCAGTACGTAAACAAAGGCTTAGAGCAGAAATTGCACAAGCTAAACGAGAAGCAAACTTCTTCTCCCACAACGTTGATAGAAGTAAGAAATTGCGTAAAAAGCAACAGCAACAAGATGGAGAAAGTACATTTGTACCACCTATGATAAAACAAAGGGACACAGATGCTGAGATTAGAAGCAGGAAAGAGAATGAATCTGCAACGGATAGGACCGGCTTCTTGAAGTCTTTATTTGGATGAAACTTTTTATTTGAGCGGAACAAATGCCAAAGAGTACCTTTACAGCAAAAGATACAAACAGTGCAAGTATTACGACTACCTTTTGATACAAACAGAATAAAACATGCTGTGTTTTTGAACAATCATAGTTTGCGTCTTTCTGTTTCCTCTCTGTTTCAAAGGTTCATTGTTATCTACTCGCCTTATCTGCTCGCAATTACGGATGAACAGATTAGAGTAGACATTTAAAATGTATATGTCATATATTTGAATAAAGAAAAGGACGGAAGCTCCATGCTGCTTCAATATTTACATCGCGTTGTGTTAGCTTCTCCAGCGTTTTAGGATCTAAAAACGAAACGAAAAACGTACGCCATTATTAACGAAGAAGTTGGAAATTTCGTACAGGCTACGGAGTAAAAATATCTTTCTCCTGTACTTGGAAATTCAATTCTTACAAACTCCGGAAAAACTCTTTCTAACGGATAACATATTTACCAGTTGTTCGTAAATACTCGTTGAGCGGGCCTTTCAAAACGGTAACAGGTATTGCCATACACAGCCGCGGATATAAGGTAGAACCATCCGCGGAAACGGTGTTGCTGACGATCATTCCTATCATTTCAAGCGTATCCCGTCGAACGATAGGTCCGCCGCTAGCCCCGCTTTGCGCACAGCAATTCGCTTGAAGCATGCAGTCGGATATCTTCGACACCACTCCGTTGCTGACAGTGGCTCTGCCTTTCGAAGAAAATGGAAATCCAATCGAAAGTATTGGCTCACCTGTTGAACGGTTCATATTTTCTAATCGATACATTTTTCAAATCAAACATTATATTATGTTAGTTAAGCGTAGTGAAATTGTCTACATTTGTCCACATTACAAATTCCCTGTTGTGACCCCCTTGGATCGTAAGACGGTTTTCCTAATGGACGCCTACTTTGGCAAACAGTGATAAGATGTTCAACCCACAAGAGACATATCATTCCACGCGTCCCGTTGGCTCGGCTAGTAGTTTTCTACCTAATTTGTAGTTGTTGACAATGAATGCTCATTAGACTCGATTGAAAGGAGCCCGAAAGGCGAGAGTAGGGGCAGCGAAGAGGAGGGCGGCGAGACGACGGAAAGGCGTTAGAGACGTCCGCGACATTCGTTCGACATTCACCGCTGACGAAATGTCGATTCTACCCCTAAGAGATCAATTGGCCCAATTTAGACCTAGTTATTTTTCCGCCGATGAAAGGTCAGTGTTGTCCCTTGCAATGCTCAGGCGCCACGGTGTCGCCGTGTGTGCGTCGATCTGCCTATATTCTTAATTCTTATTGTCATTACCGTTAACCAGTCGGAATAACCTCCAGCGGTGTAGGTGCGTTACAAAGGAAGACCGCGAGTCTCGATATAACCGGATGGGTAACTGTTAATACGAACGACTGCGTTGATAACGGAATATCGTATATCGTTTTATCTTTTTACTTTACAGCCATCTCAACGGAGATAATTGCGATGCTCGAACCCATTCCTTTCCCTTGTTCTTTCGTTTCCTCCGCGTCATCGATTTTAACTTGTATCGATTTAAAGCGTAAACGAACGTGGGAAACAAGCCGAACGAAATCGTAGTCTCACCCTTGTTCGAAGGCTTATCGGCCAACTTGATGGCTTTCAACGAGGGCTCTTTGCGCCTCGAGTCGATCCTTAACACGGCGACATCGTAAGGCCTATTACGTGGTGTTTTGTAAATCAACTTGGCACGTGCGAACCAGTGAGATATATCTTTTCCCGACCCGATGTACGTGGCGAGCTCGATCGTCTGTTCCTGTGCCTGAAAATGTGGATAAGGATGCTTATTTAGTATTGTAATCTTTAATTTATTCGCATATGCTTATACATGGTAGCCAATAAAGACTAAAACGAGGACTGAACGCACAAGCATTGCCTTCATCATTGGGAACCACTTATTTCTGCTCTTGAGATCAACATAAACGATGTCTATCTCGGTAACGAAATGAAATAGGCTTATAGTGTATACGACCTTAATACAGCGCAGGATAAACCGAGATAAAGAAAAAATTGTTTATGTTGGTTTCAAGAGCAGGAATAAGTGGTTCTCGTTGAAGACAAAGCTCGTGCACGATATTCAGTCCACGTTTCAGTCTTCGCGTTTAAGAAAAAATACATACTCCGGCAACTACGTGTGCACAAGTTACGAAAGTTCCTGTCCGTTCGTCCAGCAGGACGCCCGTACCCCAATTAGGTCCGCATTTCACTATCACGACGCTTCTTTCAAGGGTATCTAACAGACGGATCAATGATTTTCCGTAAAACGCAACGTGGCTCGAGCTGTACCCGAATGAACGGAAATCGTGAAACACGGAACAGTGGCTTACATACCGATTTCGTCGTTGCGATTATTCCATCGGGTGAAAGGGAGAACCGCAGAGGCCAAACATCGAGATTCATCTCGTATGACTCGACTCTGAACGATCTGCTTCAACGACGGTAGCAAATTCACTGCGAAAGTGTAGTCGACCCATTCTCCCCGGCACCAGCTCAACGATGCGATTACCATGCCGCGGATACTTTTACAGCCGCTTTGTGGAATATGTTGCAAGGCCGAGATCGAGATCGAGATCACGAAACGGAAACACAATTAATAGGGGCGCGAGCAGACCAAACAGCAGGGGAAAACTGTTTTCGAAAGGATTAATTAACATTGCTTAAAAGAAGAATGGATTACCGATTATCGATCAAATACACAGGACTACCCTCGCATTCCGGGAAAACGGTAGCATCCATCAGAATCAGGCATTCTTCGAGTCCAAGTAAATTTCCTACGATCCCACGACTCACAGTATCGGCGAAGAAGGCATTTCCAAAAGGTGTCGACACAATTTCAACGGTGGATCCTTTAACGAGTCTGCTAGCAGCAGTTTCTTTCGCGAATCGGAGCAGTGTTTCTTGAATCTTCGATTTCATTTGTGTTTCTCTATCGTCTTCATCTTCCAGAAACTCGGACACCAGCTCTTCTCCGCACTCGATCATTAAGAAGGTCGGCAATAAAAGGCGATCGAATGCTTGCTTCTCTTGAAATTTCCAACTCTCGAACAAATTCTCCAAAGTGTCCTTCAAAAGTGGACACTTCCAAGCAGCCACCAGCTTTCCTGATTCAATCGATGAGCGGCCACGATGGATCAGAAGAGTTAAATCGTCGACTAACCCCGACGTTCCAAATAATATTAATTCTCCAGGATTTAGAGTGGCGACGCGGTGGTAAAGCTTGCCAGATCGGTTCACGATAGAAGTCAATATGGAGCCGTGAGCGAGCACCCAACGCTTCGCGATCAAGATACCAGAGTAGCCATACGAAAACGTTGTCCAAGTTTCCGTTGAAGACGAACTCGTTATGAAAACGTTTCCTGAAGTGTGCATGATGATATCTTCTGATTTAAAAGTTCACTGAAAAAAAAAAAAAGAAAACAATAAATACATCGCGACAATGACGATGCGCGTTTGTAGCTAAATGTACTTTGACGCGTATAGATGCGCGTGTATCGTGTCGCCAGACTATCGAGCTATCTATTATCGTCGACAAGGATAGGGGAGAAAATAGGATCGTCTTATCGAGAAGTCGTTTCTGGTAACCGTGGCATCGCGACAAACAACAGAAAAAAGGAGTCAAGGAGAATTATTTGATGAAAAACGGCAGATGAAAAGAAACAAATGAGCTTCTCGGAAGGCAAACTCATCAACCCCCTGAAATAGAAAGTACAGAAAATTGATGCTATAAGCGTCGTTACAACATTGCTTCTTAATATATGTATATAATATAGAGTCCTTTTTTTATTTTCGCTGTTATAGGTGTACATACAAGGTAAACTTGGTAATAGAGAAAATTTGTTCTCCATTCGTCTTTTCTTTCGATGAGAATTTCATCCGAAGCTCCATGGGCTCCATGATATAATGGGCCACTGGATGTAACTTGTAAATATCAAGTGCAGGATGTCGAAGAAGAGGAAGCATTATGAGTCTGCATGCACGTGCAATTGTGAATCTATTCTCGTTTTATTTCAATACCGGGGCTGCTGCCACGCTGTCTAGGCGTCTAGCTCGAACATATTTGCCTTTCCTTTCTCCTTTTCACCTTCCTCTCCTTCTTCATTCCATCTTCTCTCCGATACCACTTTTTCATTCTACTCGTTGGTTTTGCCACGAAACCTGGCTTAGCTTTCCAGCGGCCGATAAGCAAAGGCGAGCAAAATTTGAATTCAAATGTATAATACGTATTGCACTCTTTCGTACTCTCCTCGTATTATTTTCTTTATAATTGCGCGATGCTCTAACCAGATTAATAGAGTTAACTCGAACGCTCTTCTTATTCACCCTTGACGAGAAAGAGAACCGCGCCGAGAGTAATTCGCAACGGGGATACGCAACGTTGAACATCATTGAGTTATAATTGAGTCCCGATAGAGTCGTCGGGGCTCGGCCGTGCGTTGACTATCGGTACGAGTCAATTACTGCGGAGTACGTGCCTAACTGGTTGTGGAAAGTGCATATTACGCCAGAACAGAGACTTTCAAACCGTTTCGAAGAATGTTGCCCCCGACGCGAGGACAAACTCACGGTATCCCTATACAGTACACGTTTACTATACCATACGTAGCAGTGGTTTCCAAACTTTTTGTAAGACGTCTCCCTATAATGAATACACTTGATTGTAAGGCGCATTTCTTAGAGACCGCTCCGTCTCTAGTTTGGAAAACGCTGCTATCTAATTTACATAGTATACACGGAGCCAGGCGTTAACTATGCTCTAGTCTAGACGAAGAACGTTTCATCTCGCGAAATCTGTAATTACAGTCAAAAAATATTTTCCTCGGCTATTTTCGAGCGGGTCCTCGTTTGATCACAGGAGAACTTTCGGTCTTATAATCTAGCTTCGGACGTGAATATCGATCGACAAACGGCGTGGAATATTTTCCTTTTTAAATATTAAGAATCTCGTATTTCGCATACGTAAGGATCATTTCTTACAGACCAGAAAATAGGAATAAAAAATTATTTGCGCGACTCGATGAAAGCGTATGCAAAAAATCAACTTTGTAGGAATAGTTTCATAGCCGAATCTAGAAGCTGGCGGACTCGAGCGTCCTCCGGGCACCCTCGGTTGCGAGATAGGACGCGCGACGGCACGTGTACTCGAGGCAATTTCTCCGTCGTTGGTGTTCCACGTGTATCCTAAAATTGTCGTTGATCAACTATCTTTTGTTGTCTCTACGACGCCTACGTTTCCGTCCCCTCCCTACGACGATTCTCGAAACGTGGCTCGCTCGAGACGATCTGCGCGCGCGTCTCGGTTCAATCGCGTCGAAACGAGCGAAAAAAATAAGGAAATTGAAAGGGCGGGAAGAAGTCAGGAAACGAAGGAAAGCACCGAGAAGGTGGGGAGGCGAAAAGGAATACGAAAGGAGCCTACGATGACGTAGAAGACGTCACGTCAGCCACTCGTTATTCGCAAGGAAGAAGATTGCAGGCTCTATTTCTGCCTGTTCGCAATTAGGCGGGCAGCTGATGGCACCAGCGACGGCCGACTCGGAGCAGAGAGACCAGGGCCAGGGGGGCAGCGATAACGCGGCGATTCTATGGGCGAGTCGAAGGGGTGGCGCAGAAAGGGGTTCCCCCTGAAAGAGAAGGACGCGCGCAACGGAACACCCGCCGAGAGGTGTATATTAGACGCGGAACGCCGCGACGCCCGGATCAGAAGGAATCTATTCGTGGTGCCCGTTGCTGCCATTCAAGGAACAGCAGATCAAGGTACGTTTCTCGAGGTACCGATTGCGAACACGCGCCATTCTCACGATTCTTTCCTCCTTATTTCGATCGACCAGCAGCAGAGTTCTCCCCGGTTTTCGAAACGATTTCGCATCGTAAACAGTAGTTTGCCGTCGTCTTCGAGCTCCGGGTACGTCCTCGGTGTTCAGTGTCGAGTGTCGAGTGTCGTGTGTCTGAGTGTCGAGTGTCGCGTGTCGTGACCAGGGAACGGAGCTACGAAACCGGACGAAGCGGGACGGGTCGAGCCGGGTCGGGTCGGGTCGGGTCGGGTCGAATTGAAAAGCTTCCTTCGAACTGTGAAAACCCAACCGCGATTCGTTTCTTTTACCTTTCATTCGATCAACTTTATCAATCAAGGACGAGACAAGAAGGAATTCTCATGAAAAACCGTGGAATTCTTTGGTTTGTCGAGCAGTCCCGAGTTGTATAAAAACATTGCACGTTGTGATTTATTCGCGACGTTGCGTTCGTTCAATTCTTTTTGTTCCTTTTTCTTTTGATCCCAAACATTGTTGGTAGATGCGCAATATTTCGCTCAACAGAATTTCTCAACCGAAATGATCTCATCGACGGTACTTTACTTTGCTCCAAACGATCAACCTGAAAATACGCGACGTTCGACGAGAATTTAGCCCGACTCTGGCTCTGAAGTCTGCGTTTCATCTCTCTCAAGTGGTGAGCAGAGTCCGTACGCGATTCGCGAAGAAAATGAAATTGCGCGACTCCGTTCCCTTCCTCGTTCTTCATCCGATCATTTCTCTTCGTCTACAGCTCATTCGGCCCGTTCGGTTGTTTGTGGTCGCGTTCCATTTCGGAGCAAGTCCGTCAACGAACAAACGCTGCCTCGAGCAAACGAATAAGTGGTGTCGCGTAGCGTGTGTGTGCGTCCAGCTGTCTACTGTCGACGCGTTATGCCGAGAACGGAATCAAGTTCTGTCGCTTCCTCTAATCGTTACTTTAATTTACATCAATTGCATCTTGGCACGGTCGCGCGAGAACGATATCGTAAGCGTTTTCGACCATGCTCGGTCTTGTTTGTCGACGGCTTTCGTCGTCCCCCGAGTTATTACATAGTATGTTTAAACGGTTGAACATTTTTTAGTTCCGTCTACTTCGGGGCACGCGCTCGAGAACAACACCGTCGCAAAACTGTCCTCCTTTTAAACCGATCTATCGTCAATCATGACTGCAAACTACTTGGCAATTACAATCGTGGATATTGGTCCAACAATTGGTTCGTCGGGAATCGCAAAAATACGATCAGCTGTCCCGTTTCAATTGACCCGTCGCGCTGAACAGTCGAAGAGCGTTCTACGCGGGGAACCATGACGACCGTGACTTTTTCAAGTTCCCCATCCTTATTTCTCGTTTGACATTACACGAAACACAAGGACACGGAATACAGGCGATCTTGACCCAATGACGAAGGTCGGCGTTAACAATGCCGATGATGAGGCAAGCGCGTAATTCTATCGAGAGTTGGATGAACAGAGAATAGAGAGGGTCGAAAGCAGTAGGTGAGGAAGAAAAGGAGGGATAGAGAGCCAATGATCTCTATCGAATAACCAGGGACTAGGTATTCTCATGTTTAAATTTCTTTCGTCGAGGACAAACTCGGAACGTAAATCGATGGATCGTTATTCGAGCATTCGAACGAATTGCTCGAGTACGCAGACTTTGTTTGCTTTCGTTGGTGATAGTGGAACGTAGACGGTTATAGTCAGCCGTCGATTAATTTTAACAACAACAGGGTTGCGTATACTTTTAAAGGTTATCAGAGCAGAAAGAGAGAATAATTTTTCGTTACTTAACAATAGAAAGTTAGACGAAACGAGTTGAAATGAAAATTGTGCTCTCGATTGGTTTCGATAATCACGAGTAAAGGAAACAAGCGGTCGAACGACCGAACGAACACCGATCCAGAAAGCTATTCTGGGAATTTGCTACGGAACTCGAAGGCGAGCTACTTTCCGTTTTCAGAGAAGTTGCTGAGTTATTTATAGCGTCCTACCGTGGCACGTTTGTCGGAAAAGGACACTCTCTCTTTCTCCCGTTTCTCTTTTACCTTATTAAACACCTTTCCTTCCTTAGAATCGTTTCTCTCGACGTTCAGACGTTTGCGACCTGTTCGCTAACGATCCTTGATTTAGCGCCGTGGTTTGAATCGTTGAGATCGATGGAGCACTCTCGACGAAGGAAACGAACGTGTCACTTTTTTAAAACGAAGGTCTTGCGCGCTCGATCGCGCTCGATCTCTCGACGACACGGAAGTCTTTCGAGTTCTCCGCCTTGAAAGTTTGTTCGATCGGAAACGAAATTGCGAGGCGGCCGAAGGCTCGCTCGAAACAAGCGTTTTTGTTCTCGGTAATCGCGCTCCGTCCAGATTTGGATCCTACGGTGTATTCTTTCTTGAACTCGATTCCTCGAGGTCAAGGAACTCTTGCCTCGCTACCAGCTAGAAGCTTCGCCCGACCGGAAATGTAATCTCGATCGATCCAAGTTCCTTCGGGAGAATTGGCAAAAATCTCGGAGGGTTTCGGGTGTGTCGCGTATCGTTTGCCATGCGAGTTAACGGAGTAACCTTTTCGTTGTTACACGACACGATGCACCGCGAGAGAACACGCGCGTGCGGAGGTACGTCGGAAAGGGCGATGAGGGAGGGTGGGAGGAAAGTAGGTGTATCGGGGTAGGGGGGAGGGTGTAGCAATGAACGGTTGCGCGCAAAGAGGATCCTAGGCTGATCGTAGTCGTTTCGAGTGGCCGCTTGACTCGTTCAGGAGGGTCTTTTAACCGTCCATTCGCGTTAAGTGGTAGTCGTACCTACAGAGGGGCTCGTCCGTAACAGAAGAGGATGGCGAAGCGTGTGCGTGCCTCCCAGCCCTACGCGACCAGTCCGAGTCAGTATTCACCGAGATTGTCCACTCTATCACCGATGCTTTGCTCTTTGCTCTGAAACGGATAAATTGGTGCCGCGTGTTCTCTCGTTCGTTGTCGTATTTTCTCCTCGTCTACTCGTATTTTCCCCGAGTTACGATCGTTGCCCGTCGGTTCGTTACCATTCACGGGGGTTGCACGAATTCCTGGTATCCGAGGACCTCGGAGAGTTCGAGTTACCGAGATCCTGGCGTAACGAAGAACGTCACGAATTCGTGGTCGGCGCGAGGCCGATACACGAGTGGTTCGGCAATCGAGACGGCCGACCAAGGAACAGAGCCGAGAGATCTTATCCGAGGGGTTGGGTCGAAGGTGTTTCTCTCCAAGGTTCCAAAAATAAAGTTTTTCGAGCGGTTAAGATACGCGGTACGAGACTCTGTAGAGACACACGGAAGGAGTACCATGGCGCTTAGGGGGGAGAGAACCGTGGATGAGAAAAGAAGCGATGCTGCGCTAAGTTTGGCTGACCAGAGAAGGGTACCCGAAGAGGCGTAGAAAAGGGAGGAGCAGGTGTCAGCCCGGACAAACTTGCGTGATTTAGTGTACGAGGAATTCAACGATTCGACTGGTACGAGGAGGGCCCCGCTAGCCGACGCAACGTTAAGCCGAAGCTGCGCGAGGAGATTAGTCGGAGCGTGTGTACCGACTGGCACGGATACAGACATTAAACCCATCAGCTCTCCTCGCTGTTGACAGTCGTCGATCGTGGTTAAGTTTGCCGTTATGCAACCGAAAGGTCGATAGGATTCTGAAAAGGGACGGATAGCGGAGAAACGGACGAGTAAAGCAACGATTTAAATAGTGACAAGAGTGCTCGCGGAGAGACGCGACCAAGAGGAGACGAACAAGCTAAATAAGGCCAAAACGTACCCGTCGGTGTACACTGTACACTGTACACGCGTTCCGTCGGTCTTTCGAGTCTTTCGCTGGTCTTGGATGAAATAATCGACGATGAAGTTATCTTGAGATTCCCGACGGGATCAACGGGACCGATTCCGATCCGACACGGTGCTCGTCGAGGGAGATGAAGCTGCCGTCGGCGCGGCCGATCCACCATGGGGGACAACGACCGTCGCCGCGCTACGAGAAGCCGTGTCAACTTTGCGATCCGCTACGTGAGTTTAGAGAGTGAATGCTCGCGTAAACCTACCCAGAAGCGAGAAACCGACCGACTCCGTTCGTAGAAAAGTGAAAGAAACGTGCCTTACCGCTCGTATACCACCCGACCAGGGTATTTTTTCCGTGTCGAGTTGAATACTTTTCGGAGCGACATCTAGAACTTTGCTGGAATATAGAGACGTCGGAGACTTTCGTACTCGAATGTCTCTCTATAAACTACAGCGGATATCGATTTCGACAAAATTCGAAACGCGACTCTGTAAAAGTGTTTGATTCGACGCGGAAGGACTCGAGACGATATTACCAGCCCTCCGACTCGAGTTTCAAGGTGGTCTTGCTTGCATCGATCTCGAGTCATCGAAACCCTCTCCTGAGAGCGTCGGTTTCTCAAATTATTATTCTTTATATTCTCCGAGGTTTCTTCTTCATCTTCTTACTGGAGAACTGTCCTGCTCCAATTTTGACTTTTCGTTGAGAGGTTTGCCTGAAACAAGCGCGCTCTTCAAAGTGAGGAGCACAACCTCTGGAGTACTCCCATTTATAGCTATTTTTCTCGAAACATTTCCAAGCTCGTTTACGTAATATCTCGACAGCCAATAGATTGCTTCACTTGAAATATGATATGCGATGCAGAATTCTTTTCGAGACCTAGTCTATCCCCGACCCAACTCTGCGCAACTTTGCGAATGACTCGGCATCTTCGCTCGTCTCTAACGCCTTAAGGTTCGCTAAGAGACCTAGATCATATTTCACGGAATAATCTTCTCGTAGGATTTGCAACTTCACGATTTCAAGATTCCATGTGAAGCTCTTAACCTGTTAAGCCGGTGACGCGCAAAATGAGACGTAATCGTTTTAATTGCCATCTGGCTCGATTATACGTAGTCGGACGTGACTGGTCCCAATGAATCTACTTGGCGAATGTAATGAATCATTGGTGGATAGAAAACTACTCTCGTTAACGAGTTCGCGAGAAGAGCGTAAAGAGATTCCTCGTGTCGCGTTATGCAACAAATTGATCTACCTTAGCAACTTTGTCTGTATCGCGTGGGAAAAATACGTAGAGGACACATTCGAAGAACGAATAACTATAAACGCGAAACGGGGAAAAAAGAACACGTCGTGTAACGAGTTCTTATTCGATAGTTTTATCGTTGCGGAGAGCAAATTTATGTATGTCGAACGGATCTACCGTTTATAATGGAAGTAGAGCGCATTTCCTAAGTTCGAGATTGACATTCTTTGCCTCGATTTTCTTGCGTCGTCTACTCCTATCGGTTCGATCACCTTTGGCGTTTCACAAAAGAAATTGCATCATTTTCAGAGAGAGAGAGAGAGAGAGAGAGCACGTTGTACGAAACTTTCACGTACGACGAATGACGAAAAATAGGGAAAACTTGGACACAGGTTCGAATAAGACGTTCAATGACGTAACGAGCGCAGCTGTGTCGTTGGTTGATGCAACCGCAACGCGAGTTTACGCGGACGGCTAGTGGAGAGTTTTTAGAACAGCTCGATGCTCCTGCGAACGGCAGCGTTTCCACCGTTTCCAAGTATTCGGGGAAGATCCAACACGATATGGATCTGGGCAATCGATCGATTCTCGCAAGACAATTATCGTTAATCTCGTGCAAACGATCGCAGGAATGGCAAATTGACGATCGGTTTATCGGATCGATTCCCAAATGTATCGAGGAAGGAAAGAAGTTGAAGGTAACAGCGAGGGAGGCGACGGAGGTTGTAGATGTCGAGAGGCAGCGAAGGTGGAAGTGGGATACGAAGGTGGAGGTGGCGGAGGTGGCGGAAAACGCCGGGGGAGTTTACAAGAACGCGGGATTCTGATTGGTCAGCGACTCGGCCATATTACAAGCGACTACAGTCCGTGCTATATAGTTAACGCGAGTCCGAACATTCACGAGTGGCGCATCTCTCCGCCACTATCCAGCTTGGAACCGTCACTAGAAACGGATCTCTTGGTAAGAGGGGGCAGGGTGAATTGACTGTGTGAAAGAGAGAGCGGCTATGGTATGTGAAAGAGATTATGAAAGTGCGATAGAAGGTAGATACGATATATAAAATATATTGCTAGACAGGTAGGTACACGAATAAATATATGGAAGAATGGAGTAAGAAATAGATGAACGAATCGACGTTATTTCGAGTCATACATTTATTCGTTTATACGTCTATCTATCTAGGAATCTTCTGTCTATTTAGTTATCCGTACAATTGATCTATTTAATCATTTATTCGCCCATGTTTTCGTTCGATGGGCGTGTAAAATAACGAGATACGCGAGTAGATAAACGAATACATATGCGGCCAAATATATCGATCGATACCTAAATTAACAGACAGATGAATATGTAATACGAAATTGTCAGCCGTAGATAAAGGCAATGTAGTCGAATACATGAATGAATACGTTGATTTACGAATAGATGAATACTAATACCGATAGATTGATGTGTGGATAAATAGACGAATAGGCAAACGAAGAGACATATGGATGGATAGACGAAGGATCGTATCGGCAGATCGATAGATGGTTAAAGTTATGCATAAATGGATGAACGGACGAAGGGCCAGTTGGATAAGTGGATTGTTGAATAGAGTGACGGAGACGCGCAGTCGGAGAAATAGCGAAACGAGAGGGGGAGAGAGAGAGAGAGAGAGAGAGAGAGAGAGAAATGCGTGAAGGAAGTGAAAAGCAAAGCGAGCGGAGAATCGCGGACCACGGTTTAAAGGCCAATCCGATCGGTTGTTCGGATTGTCACGCACGGCCCACCTGTGCGCGGTGGATCGCGTCGGAGAACGGTTGTCCTTCGATATATCTCGCGTCGTTCGGCCCCGACGCCGACGGTCGCGACGGTGTCGGAGCCGTAAGGGGGTGGGTGGTCGAGGAGGCGGGCAGGCATTCTGCCGCGCGCGCGCCTTTCTCGAGATCGCGATACCACAGTTCCGCGGTGGTACTTGTCTCGCGTGTTTCCTTCCGCGACGTTTGAGGAACTCCGCACGAAAAAGGAAGTGTTCGAGTGAAAACCGTAGTCAAGGTGAAAATGAAATTTTCCAAAGAACCGGTGACAACGCAATCGCACCACTCGTGACAATCGCACCGACGTTCGTCCAGATTAAACGCGAAGTGACGTTGGTTTTTCGTCGATTTCATATCGATTTAAGTGGTTCGAAGAAAAGATCCTACCATCCGGCTCCGAAATCCGCTGAGAGGGAGTGAGTGAGAGTGAGCATCGAGCCAGTTGGGAGGGAGGGCAGGGAGAACGAGAAGAAAGACAAAGCCGAAACATACTTTTCTAGGCAAAGAAATTCATTGTGCACATATACGCGAACGAATCGAAAAGGTATCCCTCGACGGAATAAAGAAGCAAAGGAGGAAGAGGACCGAGTAGCCTCGACGGAAAACGGAAGATAAAGAAAGCTAAGGCGGCGAAAAGAAATCGAAAGAGGCGGCTAAAAGGAGAAAGGCGAAAAGACGGGGCGAAGAGCGTTAAATGTAAGTCTTAATACGTTACTTGTACACCGCAAGTGGGACAGTTCGAGTTGTCGTTTCTCTTCAACACCTCCACCTCGTTTAACGCGAGTTCGTTGTATCCGTGAAAATGGTAAGTGACTTTGACTACGGTTTGCCTGGATAATCTGTCCCGCTTTTACGTAGCTCGCGATAACACGGGAGGTCGCGACTGTTGCGAATCTTTGGGAGTTTAAATTATTCAAATGGCTTTCTAATCTGTCGACGTGAAAATTAATTTCGGTGTATCGTTATCGTTCAATTATTTCTGCGATCGACACTTTTAGTCGGTGCGCGACGCTTGATCGCGAAGAAGAAGAAGAAGAATCAACAGGCGGTAGACTTTTTCGAAAACGTCGTGACAGCGTCTGCGCGGTACGTTTTTCTGCTTTCGTTTCAGCGATGGAAACAATTTTATTCCAAATAATACGTGCGGTGATTTATTTGCGACATTCATTCGGTCGAATGGTTTCTTGAACACGTTTCTATTCGTTGAAATTTGATGACGAGTATATATCATAGATACAGAGACATATGAATATATAAACATATTCATGAATAGATTAATGGATAAGTAGACAGATATACGATTATACGGATGAGTAAATTGATGGATAGATAGACGAATACATGAATAACCAAGCGAATAGATTGATGGATAGAGAAACGAGTAGCCGTACGAAGGTACGTTCTCCAGAAATGTAAGGAATTAACAGTCTGTAACTATCCTGTTACAAATTTTCCATCGTTAATTGGAGCAAAACGCGAGACCGTTCCCATCGCTCGGTCATTTCAGACGTCGATCCTTATTGGACGAGTAATGGACAAAAAGTGGTTTATCGTTTTTTTATCTGGATAAGCGTCGAGCGTCACGAATTTAACGTTCAACCGAAGTCTGTTCCCAAACTGGATATCGAATTTCTGGCGAGATATTTCGTCAGACAGTTCGGTTCTCACGGCAGATGCGAGTTCTGAACGAATGGGCTTCTGGGAAGGCTAAGGAATCGACTGCTCTTTTTCTACGTTTATTTATTTCATCAATATTTTAAGATGAAACGGTCGTAACGCCGATTTCGCTTACTTTTTGTAATCGCAGAGTTGATCGGTCTGGCTTCTGAGAGGCACAAATACCCAAAGGCGTCTGGTACGAAAAGTTTAAACGGAATCGGACGTGGACGAGTTGAATTCGACCATGCTGTCGAGAAGGTTAACGAGAAAGAGAGGGCACAAGCTCGAGAGAAGCAGTGGAAGCAGGGGATCTCTATCTTTAGAGTTCATTCAGAGAATCTTTTACTCAGGGCCGACGAGCGAGGGCCAAACACGAGTTGACTCATGCTTGAAAGACCAACACACGAAGAGGTGAAGGAGAGAGAGAAATTCAGCAGTGTTCCTCTCGTTGAGCAGATGTATCGTTTTTGCTCCGACACGATTCGAATCGAGTCGAATCGAATCGAATCGAATCGAATGCGGAACAGAAGGGGCTCAGAAGTCAGCCTCTCGAAGGAAAAATCTATTTTAAGAACGGATCTGTATTTTTTCTTGGTTGGAAATTGGAGGTTCCCGATCGAGCACAGAGAGTACCGCACAGTGCTACAAAGACGATAGAAAATCTTAACCGATAGCGAAATAACATTTTCTACAAATTTCTGCCGGTAGAATGTTGAATTTCATCCAGGCTCGGTATCTCCAGCCCTCTGATATGCGTGTACTCGAATTCGTGAGAAAATTTATACCTCTCGTGATAACGAATGCAAGGAACAGCTTTACCAGCCGCGAGAACTCTTCTGTGTTTACAGTTCGCGGAAATCAAAGGTTCAGAATAACACGCCTGCTATCGCGTGAGTACGGTAACCGTTTGCTTTGACCAGTCGTAAATCGCCTAGTCGTCGCGGCCTACCATCGAGCGTTAACCCTTTAACGGCTGAGGCTGGGTCTCTTCGGACCCGAGCCTACAAACACCAACTGCACTGCTCGACATTTACGTTACTGTATAATATATTCCATAAGGGAACGTTACAGCCGTTTGAATAGTGGCGCGAATAGACGAATCAGAGGTATACCTGTGCGCTTATCATGGAAACGCGAGCAGGGATAAACAGAACGAGAGGAACAAAGAGAAAGAAATTAGCAAAGATAAGAAACGGCAGCGGAAGAAGTCGTAGAAAGAGTAGGAGGAACGTGCAACAACCACCTGTAGCTCATGGCGACACGCCTCTCAAGAAACTCGCTCAGCAAATGCGTGCGCGCGTTTTCTCGCAAGCTTCGAGCATGGCTTGTGATCTTTAGATAACTGGTGCACCTCTTGATTATAGCGAATTATAATACTAAACTCGGAGGAGCGAATCCTTGTTTACTAGATTACTCTGACGACCGCGAGTTTTACTTACTTCCTCGCCACGTTGACTCGAATTTATCCACGACGATCTCGATTGGTGGGAAAATCTGGGCGAAAGTTGCGTCATTTCCGCGGTGTAAAACGCGGTGTTTCTGGAAACGTGACTCGCGAATCCGTAAACACCGTGCCGATCTTTTCTTAGACCAACGACCGCACGTCGTCGAGAGTTCGTACGTTCCCTCGAAACTATTTAAAGAGAACGGAATGCATTTACCACTGCGGACGTTTTACGTTCGGTTCGTGTTACGAGCCAAGCCGTAGCAGCGATTAATCGCATTAGATCGTAGTGCCCGCCTTTTCAAACAGCGCTCGGTCCTCGGGTGTTTGATTTTAATCGCACCCCCTTCACCGTTCGAAAATAGACTCGAAAGCACGTTTCCCAAGAGTATTTGCGTCTACGAAAGGCAGTTCGACCGGCGAAGTAGTCTTATTCGCGTCTCGATTCGAGCAGGTTTGTGACTAATCGAATTCTTCTCTATTCGAGAGGTAGAATCGATTGGAAGGTCGGTTGCTTTAAGTATCGAAAGAATCACGGAACTGGGCCAAACTATAACGGCGATACCGAAACGATACCGAAACGAATGAACAAATTCATGTAACTGTTTGGTAAAAAAAAATGTTGTTGGTCCAAGTGGAACCAGGGTCAAAAAAGGTTACCGACCACTGGTCTACGGAGTAATACGCCACTGGCAGTACGTAGACTTTTGCGAGCAAGAGTGTACACGTACAGCGAAACGCGCAGCAAGCTCACAATGCGGTGAAGCGAAACGAGAGAAGCGAAAGACGGAGAAAGGCTACACACAGCTCGTCGTAATGCGAACCATAGGACGCCAAGCTGTCTGCCCTGCCGGAATGCTTGCTCTGCCCCACTACACTGTTCGAAGCTAATGTCCAATCGCGACGTTGCTGCCAGCGCTGGCTGCTGCTTCTCTTGTTCTTGTTTCTGTTACTGCGTTTGTTTCTGCTTTTGCTCCTGCTCCCATTTCTGTCTCTGCCGTTTAACTGCTCGTATTCCTGCCGCCATTACTTCGGGGTACCGTTGTCTTCGCTGATATGTTCCTCGGATTCTGCCATCGGTTCACGCCGCGGGTTCACGCTCTACTCTTATCTTCTATTCTTCGTTTGAGATTTCCATGTAGCCAAAGGACTTGCCTATCGACGGTTCGCGAAGGCTATTTTCGTTGCGACCGTAACGGCGATAAATGGCGATTATGAAACGGCATCGACAGACCGCGAGGCTGAAATAGGAACTTGGAGAGTAACGTTGAAACGATGACCAGAACCGCGATAGAAGAGACCACCACAGAGCAGGCTTTGTCCTACATATGCGAGATAGCGCATGTACGGTCTTGCACTTCTCGAGTCTAACCGGGCGGCCTGACCAGCCGGATCGCGTAAATAAATCGTGTGATTCTCCCCTCGCGGCTTCCTCTTAACCTCCGAGCTGGAGAACCATTCCGAGCATACCGAGAAAGACTAACGCCAGCAAGGTCTGCAGAAACAGTAGTCTTTCTCTCTCTCTCTCTCTCTCTCTCTCTCTCTCTCTCTCTCTCTCTCTTCCTCTCCCTCTTCTTCTTTCGACGGCTGCACGTATTCTTATGGAGTCGCATCGCGCACTGGAAAGGCCCCCATCACTCCCGTGTGGGGCTGAAATTATTCAGACACTTTCATATCGGAGACTTTCGTAAATATTCTTCTCAATTTGGTTTATTTTTAAGAAATCGGACCAAGTACACGTTTCATCCATACCTTCGAGGGTGGTTTTTCCCCCTCGAACTCAAATTTTAGCCAATGGAAAAAAAGACACCTCTAGTAGCGTAGAATCGAACGATACTCTTTGGAAGGTTTTTATTTAGCCTTTTCGTTGGTTCGCTCAGCGACGCTCGCCGTTACGCTGATTATGCGATCGACAACCTCGACGTACTCGCGCCGTAATCGGCACAAAAGATTGGACGATAGGAAAACAGAGGGCACGAGGGAGAAAGAGGGCGAAAGAAAAGGCGTGTTCGCGCGTATAAAGCTCAATCCGAACGACACACCTGTTGAACATTCCTTTGCAAATACCCGCGCGTCGACTACGTGCGTTACATACGAAGTTGCATACGGACGCAGCTGTGCTTGGCTCGCCTTGGACAAGAGCTCGTCACGAGAAACCTCATCTGTTCGGCGAATTCCATGGAAATAAGTTTCCATCGATTGTCTTTAGACGATCTCGGGCCTTGACTCCGTTCTGTGAAATTTTCCTGTTCGACTCCGGAACGGACAGAGTCTCGCAATTTTCCACGCCGTGACGACCGTTCGACGGTTAGCTTAATCGAAGAAATCAGGACAGATCGCGAGTCCATCGGAACGATTCAATGTTCGAATCTTTCATGGAAGCGTTAGTCGCGCATCGTTAGCCGAATACAAAAATATCGCGAGCAGTCCAAACGCTAAAAGAAAGCAGACAGTGGCCGCGCAGCCAACAGGACGATATAATGAACTCTGTTTCGTAACGAAAGTTTCAATTTTATCGATCACGAGCTTAACGACCGACGTCATTCGATTTGTCTCTTTCTTTGTCAAATTCTATTCTTATAAATGGTTCAAGGTCAGCCGCCGTAAAGCTTACTCTCGTCCAATTGTATCAGTTGTTTTCTCCACTCTGTAACACACGCGGCAGCGAATAAAAGCGTGTCGCCGCGATGGTAATCGCCCTCGTGTTCTCGATCAAATTAACCAACGAATAACTCGGTTCGCCGGTGATTCGTTAGCCGAATTCTCGGAACTCCGGTTGCTCCGAAACATGGAAATCCCCCAGGATCGATCGCGTGGAACGTTTCGATCGACAAACGATCGGTGCCCGGGACAGTTTATCGGAATTGCTTAACGTTTAATCGTCGTTCGCCGTCGGCGTAGGTTAATAGGACTGTTCTTATGTAATTAACGCGAACGATTGACGTCACTGGCTCTTCTATTTATGTTACCTCTCTTCGAGAACCGACGAATCACGGCGTAAGCATTTCAGTTTTTCCATCCTGTCGATCGATTCGTCGTATCCCAGTTGTTTCCACGAAAACGAATGACGCCAGAAACGTACCCTCTTTTTGCTACGGCGTGCTCGGCCGACGATGACTTTCATCCGAACACGGCTGCAGGTTGCCGGTACCTCGCGATCGAACCGTCCAGAACAGTCATCGTTAATCCTCGGAGGAAGTTAGTTTAGGAGCTACCGTATAGAACGCAACATTTTTGGTGAGCAAAATGTCTTGTATTCGTTGTTCAGAGTTGTCAACTAAATCATACTTTTCCTCGTCCATGCTCGTAAAAGTTACCGACTCCGTTTCTGGAGATGAGCCATCTTCTTGAAAGCCTCCTTCGAGACGATTGGTTAGATTCTCTATATCAAAGTCCACGAAAGAAAATCAACTGAATTGGGCAATAAGTTCAATTTTTCTTCTTGTCACTCGAAATTAAGACGAGCGACTATAAAATCATTGTCGCGGGCAATTGATTGCGAGCGAGCGACGGCTCGGCGACCACTGATCTAGAAAGATTGACTTGTTCGCGAGGAAACTTGAACGAGAATAATTACTCGTTAAAGGCGTTGCGATACACGATCGTAGTCGGGATCGCGTTTCTTTTTAACGAACATAGCGGCCGATAAGTTTAACGGCGAGGATTTCGATCGTCCTCTTCGAAGGACCCAATTACGTTTGGTCGGTTCTTTCCGATTTCGCTTAGGTTCGATTATAATGTATCGCGAACAGTTGCTGTGGTACTCCGCGACGTTCTTTCCGCAATATTGGGAACTTTCTCGCGCTGAAATAAATGAAAGAGGAACGAAAGAAGAATTGAAAAGGAGTCGGTGTTGGAGGTGGGGGTGGTGGTGGACGGGGAAGAAGAAGAGCTCGGATTCGCAATTGGAATCGCATACAGGCACCCGGCTTCTGTCGACTCAGCCTTTCCCTTCTCGTCGAGGTTACAAACAGCATCTGTACACGTCAGAGCACACCTGGGTGGTGATCTCGTGTATTAAATTATCGTCGTGTTGATCTTACAAGCGAGCGGGAGATCGTTAGTTTTGCTCCAAGATCCCGCGATCGAGGACGCCGGACGCCTCGATCCTCCGTCGTCCGTTCAACCCGCCTATCTCTCCTTCTCCTCCAAGTTCTTCGGCTTCTCCCGCCGTACCTCCCCTCGCTCCCTCCCCCTTTTTCTCTCTTCTCTCTTCTCTCTCCTTTTCCTATCCCACCACTTTGATCTTCGATCGTGACCAGATAACCAGCACTTTCGCGGCACTTTCAAAGTACCTCTAGCTACGTACCCAGAGCCTACCCAGAAAGTTCTCGAACCTTGTCCGACTATAGATTCTTCGATATCCTTTCGTCTTCTTGCTGTTTGCTTTCCAGCCTCGACCTCTGTTTAGGTATTTCTACCGCAACACAAACGAATTCCTTTCTCTTCTCTCTTCCCTTCCCTTCTCCGTGGGCTGATCGAGTGCTCCCTCGTTCGCCGATATTCGCTTCTATTCGAAATATCACCTCCGCCGTGTTCGTCTTCCCGTTGTTTTCCGAGATGTTTGATTCTCGAGCAGTTTGGTTGAAATAACACCGAGTTTTGGGCGAGACGATCGAGGGAACAAGATCGTGAAAAAGAGTTTGCTAACTCGTTCCGATTTCTTTCCTCGAAACTCGTCGATTTCGAACGAGCCGTTCGAACAGCGCAACCAATTCGATATATATTAGGATTATTTAACGTAAAGTCCGTAGATCAATTTTAAGGATCGGTGACTCTCGTTTGGCCCCGTCGCGCCGCGCCGCCTCGTTGTCGCTTGATTTACGACTCTTATCCTTTTTCGAGCCTCTCGACTCAGCGCCTATTTCTTCGTCTTCATTTTGTCTCCCCGTGCCCCTCCTATCCCTGGCATTCTCTCGTCCCTTTTCATTTTATCCCTCCGCATGCTATAACCCGCGTACCGCGAGGCACATGTTGCATACTTAGCGGAGAATATCGGTGGCGGCCAAGTGCCTAATTAGAGGGTTCCATGTCTCGTCCTCCATTCTCCTCTTCACCCTGAACTCTCTGTACGTCTCTTAATCGTCATTCCTTTTTTACTTCCCTCAACGGCTCCATTCTAAACACCCGTTCCCACCTCCTTCTATTTCCGTCCATTTACTAGCGTTTCCAAAACTGTGCTATTCGAATCGGTAAACGCGTATACAATTACATAATAGTCGTATCTATGAACGATAGCACCGATGACAGCTACGAAAAACTGAAAAACTGTACATTTTTCGGGTCGTTCGACCAAGTTTGTTCGTAGAAAAAGTTTGAGAAGGGCTAACGAATACCATCCTCCTTGTCACGCGCGAACGCAGAATCGCACAGGTAAAAAGGAGAATCCTATTCGGAATAAGCTGGGCGTTTGACGAGATCGGTTTCGTATGCGTGTGCACACCATCGCCGTCGGCAAGAATATCACGGCGGCCTCCTCTCTCGCAAGAAGAGGAGGCCGTGCAAGAAACGGAGTCGCGTGTGTACGGTGCGCGAATGTAGTGGGAAAGACGGACAAATGCAGCAAACACACACACACACGTACGAGACCGTGCCGCGAAGTGCACGGGGTCCTCCTAGCGAGGAGAGGGCCCCTCGTGAGCTCGTCGAGCAACTCCTTCTCACGATTGAGTCATCCGGCACAGGAAAAGGACCACCTGGTGAGGAGAGTCAACGATGTATCTAACGATATAGACCGTTTCGCCCTCGTGGCTCCTTCCTCTTATCCCCGTCGACCGAACTCGATTCGATTCGACTCGACTCGTCTGGACGTCGTTCTCTTCCTCCTCTTCTGCTCTTGCTCTCTTCGTCCTCCCTCAACCTCTTTCTGTGCCCATCTTACGGTCGACGCATCTCGCTGGATCCTTTCGGTAACTTTACCGTAATTTATTTCATCGTTCGGTTATCAAGGTGTCGTGGAAAATAGTTGTTTATAGTTTCGCGATACGTTCAACGTTCGTCGTACGTTCTTATTCCTCATCTGTTATTCGAATAAACTTCCTCTTTCGCTTTCCATGAAACGAGCTTTTTTTCGAATTCTCAAACGTCGCGTCGAGTCGAGAAACGACGGATGAAAATCGACGAAGAGATCCGTTTCAGCCATATGGTTTTCGTAGAAACGTAAATCGCGTACGCATGAAAAACTCGCATCTGGCCACGCGCAGGCATCGACGTGTACGTACGTACAGTGGCTCGCAGAAGTATTCGTACTTTCTCCACCAATGATCTCTAGTATCATCTCTGGTATGATCACTAGTACATTTAGAACAAGATTTCAGAGGATTTTTAGCGATGAAAAAATATAAGCGCTGTATTAGCTATTTGAGTTTAAGGCTGCACGAATACTTGCGCGAGTCACTGTATGCGCAGAACTCGCGAGCTGGATGGCATCGCGCGACAAAACCGTGAAACGGTGCCGAAGAGTGTATGGTTTTTTGCTTAAAGGGGATTTGCAGATTGCACACCTGTGCGTAGCTTGGCTGAGGAAAGACCTCACCTGTCGAGCAACCGGTCTCCATTGACTTTTTCTTCGTTTACGTACACTCACTTTGCTCTCTGCTCTCCACTCCACTCTACTGTCCACTCTCCACTTTCTGCTCTTCACCCCTTCGTCCTCTGCCCGCTGCGTTTCGTTTTTCATCCCTCTCAACCTGCACTCATTCAGTCCTTGCACCCTTCGATTTTCATTTCCTGTTTTTCACTCGGACTTTTGATCGGGAAAGCATCGGGAAGGTATACTTTTAAGTATCGCGTATACACGCGTTACGCCATAAAATCTGACAAGGTTAAATAGAACGCGAGGAAAGAAAGTTGCGGTCTTACATAAAGACTAAGGAAAGAAGATAAAGAATTCATTTACCCGATTACTTTTATTCCACCGTTTGACCATCTATTCTTGGAATCGAAGAGTTCGTTCCATGGAACATGGAGTTGTCGCCTACTTTCTTAACGCTTTCCCCAAGTGTCCACTATCGAAACAAAAAGCGGCAACAACTTGCAACCTACATTTTTTAACGTAGAAAACTGAAACAAAGTGCAAACTTGGCTGACTTTGACACCAAAAAAAAAAAGCCTCTACCGTTTCCTGAAATCGAATACAGCGATCGAAGATCGTAATCTCCGATATCAGTCCTGGATAGGTACTGGAATCGCGAGACTCGCGAGATCTATGAATAGAAAGGCTGCCGAACCAAGTGAAGGGAGGGCAAAGTGTTAAAGGGCTCCGTGGACGATTATCGTCGCGTAGCGTGCCCCGGGACAGCCGATGATCAACGATCGAGCGGTGATCTCGTGGTCTCGAGGCTTGAAAATCCGTCGGACGGTCTTTAACGATCGACACTGAGCGACTTTAGAGGCAAATTATCGAGCCTCGGGCAATTACCAGGTGGGGGTCCGATATAGAGTGAAGCGGTTTGAGAGTTCCGAGAATCGGTCGTGGCTAAAAATAAGATCCCACCCGGGAGCGGTGATTATGTTCCGAAAAAAGCGAACTGGGCGAAACGCTCTCCTCAGCGTGTGCAGGTGCCGCCGATGAGACCAGGAGAGAGAGAGAGAGATAAAAAGAAACAGAGTGGGGGGATGAAAAAAAAAAAGAAAAAGAGAAAAGAAGAACGGAACCGAGAAGCCGTCGTGTGTTCGAGAATCTCGCGTTGCCCCGCATCGCCTCGCATAAGAAGGTCCCTTTCGTCCCGCGCATTGCTATGCAGTACCGTGCCGTGCCGTGCCGCTCTGCGCTTCGGCTCCGCTTAATGAAGTTGTCGGTTCAGGACGTTTACAGGTGGGGCCTACCTGCGTGTGGTCCATTCACAGCGACTGCCGCGGGACTGGTTAGGAGCGCTTTACATCTTTGCTTTTACCTCTCGAACCGCCTCGAGACCGTGGAGGCTCGATGAGCCCGTGTTCTCCGAGAGGGCCGTCATCGTCGTCATCGTCATCGTCGTCGTCGTTGTCGTCGTTGTCGTCGTTGTTGTCGTTGTTGTCGTTGTTATCGTAGAGGATGTCTGCCCCTGTCAAGACACAGTCGCGGAAAGGCTGTTATTACGGCCACAACAAAGTGAGATAGAGCGCGAAGGAAGGGAGTTTTTTGAGTGGTGGATCGTAGGGATACCAAAACTTACGAATACGTATACCCTGAGGCCTCTCGGAGATCGAAAGGAACCCAGGCCACTTATCCTTTGGAGGCCCCTTACGCTCTCCTTGGAGGCTTTCGGTGTATTCAAACTAAACTATTTTTGGCCAGAGAGAAATAGGTATTCTTGGTATCAGGACCGATATTAGAGCGTTTTTTTGTTTTCGGTCTACTAGATGGACTCAGCCGGCCAGACTTGGTCGGTAGACCCTTGTAGAGGGTTCTACATGCTTAAAGAGGCCGATGGTAGGAGAGTTATATTCGTTTCGTTATTGAAAAATTAGACTCGGACCGAACTCGATCAATGATCTCCTTTAAATCTGTTCTCAATCGCGTTAGCTTCCGTTCGTAAGGCGCTTGTTCTTGTTTGTTTCAGACTATGCATCGACAACAGAGGCTTCGATCGCCATCGTCGTCTCCTTCGTCGTTATCGTTGCCATTCTCAGCGTCTCGGTCTTCCATCTCGACCGTGTCGCTGTCGTCGGCGTCGACGTCCACGACCACGCCAATCCCGACGCTGACGACGAAGGCGACGTCACCGTCGTCGTCCAACGGCCTGTCGTCGTCGGCGACGTGGTCGACGTCGAACCTATCGCCGTACACCTGGAGCGTGCAGCAGACCTCATGCTCGAGGCTATCGTCGTTGTCGGGCGAATCATCCATCGCATCATCCGTGTCGATACCCTGCCCGAGACTCGTCTCCGTGTTGGCTTGGTCGGTGACGCTGTTACTCGTGTCTTCGTGTATCGGTCTAACGGACGCTGGAATCCTGAACGGGCATCCTTTGGGTAAAAGGTCCTTCATCGATATCCAATGTAAGGGTATATACGACAAGAGCATCTTCGCCCGGCTGGATCGTATCTGCGAGGATTGTTACAACCTGTTCCGAGAACCTCAGCTGCATCAACTGTGCAGGTAATCATCCACGGTTCTAGATATCCGCGTTTCGCTACGAGACTTCCAAATTAGACAACTGATTACTCACGAAGAGCAACAGTGTGCGCTGAGATTTATTTTACGAGGGATCTATCGAATCCTCGATAGACTCGAACGACCGAAGCATATGGCGCCCGCTCGGTCGATGGGCGCGTGTCTTCCGTTGCGAAGTTCCGCTCGTGCTAGTTCGACGGGAATTTTTCGCTTCGTCGGTTTTATTCGGCGAAATCGAACGGTTTCGTTGCGTCATGGCAGCGAAAGAAAGGAAATTCGTTACGTAGGTGCGTTTTGGTTGGTTGGTGTTATCCACGCGACACGCTCAACCATAGCCACTGTTATACCGAACAGAGCCGCGCCCCTTGCTCTGCTTCCTGTTTTCGTACCACTCGCGCCAATTCTCCTATTCCATTATACTACTCGTGCGTACAAGTATGATAATCTCGCAACTGGAAGACAGTCTACAGATCGAGGAACGAAAGCGACCGAAGGCACGCGTGCTCGAATCTTGACGTACGTTCGGACATGTGCCTTCGGTTGCCTCGATCTCTCGGTTTAATCGCGGCTTAACAGCCATCCCTGTGATCTTTGACAGAGTTTGGAACAATGATTCCCAGCGGAAACGTTTGTCTCGTTTATTTTCAGCAACATGGATCTCTAGGACGGATCGCAAGATAAACATACGTCCGTGAAATCAAGGGTCTGCCCCATCTGTAGCGTTTGTATTTTGAAATGTTTTCAGGAAAAACTGCTTCACGTCAGACTACTTCAAAGGATGCTTAGACGTGCTACTGCTGCAGGACGAAGTAGAGAAGATCCAAACATGGATCAAGCAACTTCACGGAGCGGATCCTGGGGTTTAGGTAGCTTCTTCTTTTATGTTTATGATTTCCTTTATGCGCGTTTTTATTTTTGCATTAGCTTTCCCATTCTGTTCGCGTCTGTCCTGGCCACTCTCCGCTTTCCACTGCCTTCTCGTCCAACTTCTCTCTCTTAAATCCACGAAAGCTTATTATTTTTCAATTTCTCTTCGTTTCCCGTTTTTCTCTTCCTACTTTGCCATCGTCGTACAAGTTTGTTTTCGTTGCTCGTTGATGAATTCTCGTCATCGATACTTTTGTGCTTTCCGAATTGACCTAGTTGCTTCCCGATATCGCACAAACGGTTCGCCTCGACGTCGTGCCAAGAATTCACAAATCACCACTCAACGATGCACCTGCTACACACGATGATACACGAAATTCGCACATGCTGTACACGTATTTAGGTAATTTCACATTGAATCCACGACAGGTAACACGAGACAAAATTCAGTTTACACTCTCTTATCCTTTTTATCCTACTCTTTCAAGTGGACAATGATAATTGACGGTCCAACAGGGAGGGTACAGGGAGCGGAACAAGTTCACCTCGAATCCCCTTTATCCTCACGAATCCTTTTTTCGACATTGTTCACTAATGTAACGAGCAACGGTTTGCCATCATATTTTTGTCGACACTTTCGTGAAACGTAATTTTTGTGTCTACGATTTTCGTTGCGTCGAAGACGTGAATTTTGGACTTGACGCTAACGAAGATTTTTCAGAGAACCAAAGGAAACAGGATGTCCTCGACAATACTCCGACAAAATGTATTTCCACAACGATAAAATATTTTTGCAGGTACTTGTTGGAGACAACGGCGGCACTTTTTCTTGTTTTTTGGCCAGCCTGCACTTTTGTCATAACACCTGCGTCTCGCACATTTTTGTCAAACATAGTCGCGTCAAACGTCCGCGTCTCTTCTCTTATTCGCAAGCTAATGCATATTACATACGGATTCGTTTGTTTTTCGCGCACTAACGCAACGACTATGCGCTGTTTAACTTTCAAAATTTTGGCCTAGCATAGATTAACCGAGGCACATTTGCGCTCTTAAAAAAAGTCTAGACAAACGGATCCTAAACAAATAACATGACCTGCGCCCCTGATCACCTGGCATCGATGTATGCAAAATAATCTAAGCAATTGTTGGTCTAATCGAGTTGTTGGCCATATTTTCCCGTAGGCAAAACTGCTTTGGTACGCAATACTTCACAAGCTGTATTCAAGCGTTGCTGCTCGAGGACGAGAAGGAAAAGTTCCAGGAGATGGTCGAGTACCTAGGCCGCAAGAAATAAGAGGAAAAGAGTACAGACGCGCTTTCATCGCGAAGGGTCCGTTTACGACATCCAGCGATGAACGATTTTAACGAGGTCGACGAAGAACAGTGGGAAACGAGAAGCCAGCGACTTCCAGATCACAATCGCGACGATTGTACGCAGAATATCGCAGATCCCAGACATTCGTTCACGATACATCCTTCGCGACGTCCGTAACACCGAGAACACTCCTGAACTGGGGATTCGGAGCACGCTGCAACACAATCATACCTCCTCTTTTCTTTTTCGATACGACTGAACGCAACGACGAAGACTATGTCGGCGATCAACTAAATCAACGACCGCGAATATCCTTTTCCTGGTCCAAGTTCACATAGTAGATAAACAAGTTGGATAGGAAAAAATTCGTAAAATTGAAATTAAACTTGTTCGTCTGCTCCTGAGTCTGTTCTTACTTGAAAAAGAAACAGCTAAACCGGTATTTATCTAAACAACAATTTTACACATCTCGCGATCAATCATGTCGTCGATCATCGTCTTCGTCGTTTTCGTTCCCGCAAAAAGGTTGTACAACAAAATAATGAAAACGGAGCGGTATGTGCGAATCGTACGTGCGATGAACCCATACGAATCTAGTCGACAGAATATTTGCGCTCGCGTATTGCGCCATGTTTTTATCCAAGTAATTATTAATTAATTATTTATGTTGAGCATCGTCGTTCGTTATTGCGACGATTATTATTTTTTATTTTCTTTTATATCGATATACTTCCTTAGCAAAAATCAACGATCGTACACGTTACTTATGCAGGATATGTTTTTTCGATAAGTAAAGTACATAGCTTAGAGAGAGAGAGAGAGAGAGAGAGAGAGAGAGAGAGAGAGAGAGAGAAAAAAAGTCCATTATCGGTTTTGGCGTGAAATTTTTTCATTGGAAAATTCAAGCTTCGAGAGACGTGTATGTTTTCGAGACGCTCGTAAAACTTTGTTTGAGAAATTTAGTTGTACGGTAGAGTTTCATCCAGTTTTATCATACAATTGGCAAGAAAAAGGGGCATTGAAACAATCCTGAACGACTCACGGACACCGTTAATATTTAGTAACACCGATCACATTATCTCTATTGTTTCATTACCAGTACCATTCTATCGCTACTCGCTACTTTCTCCATCGTGACCACTACCGTGACTGCAACGACCACTGTTACCGCTGATTCTACTATTGCTATTGCCACTACTGTCCCCGTCACTACTTCTACTAATACTATTCCCGCTATTACGATGAACGACTACGACGGCTACGACTACCTACTATAACAACTGCTTCTACACCTGTTACTATATACTAATATCTCTACTACTATTATCGCTATTATCATTATCATTATTATTATTATTATTATTATTATTATTATTATTATTATTAATATTAATATTATTATTATTATTATATTATATTGTTAGTTTATAGTATACTTATTATTGTTATGACTGCTACGATATCACGGCGACAACTTCCAGTTCGTTTTCGACGATTCGAAACAGAGCGAGACGAGAATATAAAAATCATGCAGCGTCGCTAATGGAACAACCGACGAGCAGTGACGTAACTAGCAATTTCGTATGATACTTTTTACGAGATAGTCACCGTACTTGGTTATTTATTGCAGAACTTGTGCAACCAAAAAAGTAATTGGATATCAACCGATATTATTCGTTTAAATTAACAAGAAGCAAGGGTAGCATTGATTCGACGACCCGTTTGTATTTTGTTTGTTACAAAGTCCGGGGCCTCTCGAATTCGCAGTATTAGTTACGCCACTGTCGACGTGCACGTAACCTTCGCTCGTAAACGGGTCAAATGGCGAATGGAGTTATCCGTACGTAGTAGACGCATAGTATTTATTTATTTGTTCACGTTCTTAAATTTTGAGGAAGGCGATCGTAAAGCGGTCATAAAACTTATCCACACAAAAACACACACACACACATCAACGTTCTTCCAAATGCTTATATCTAGTAACAAAACGACAACGTGCGACCGGAATTCCTCGTTTCCGCGTATATATATATATATATACAATATAATACACATATATTTACGCTCCAATAGATGATCTCCGATTTTTACTACTGGCGAAAGGATCCAAGTCGGCGTGCGAACGCCAACGTGGATTCCTTCGACGTATAACGAGATATTATTTAACGCTTCGACGCATTCCCAGTTGAGGGAATTACGAACCATTCCAAGATCAGTATTGAAGCCATTCCGACTTCGTCATCGTTCCGAAATTCTTTGCCGAAACGCGTATATATTCGTTTCGTTTCTCTTGCGCTCTAATTTTTCTTGCAACGATCACGTACGATCTGCAACGCTATCGTAAAAGGAAAACGCTGAAGAAGAGTGAAAATTGACCACGCGGTTCTAATTGTTGTTTTTCCGTTTCGCCTTTTTCTCGTTCGTCAGTTTTCTGTGTCGAAACGGCATTGTTTATCAGGTTTATTTGATCGTTTAGAAGCGCGGGTAGAAACGAAAAGAGAAACGGCTAAGGATGCGTATTCTATTCGATTCGATTCTTGTACAATTTTATATATAATGTATATTACATCGTAACTTATGTAATATATAATATATATTATATACTTTATATATATAAATATATAAATATATATATATATCATCAGTACCAACTACGCGCGCGTGCACACACAAACACACAACAAACACACAAACACACACGCACGCACACACACACACACACACGCACACAAAGTGTAATGTATAAACGCACGTATATGCATGTAAAAATGCGTACACGCGCTCCATGTACCTAAGCGATGTGTACGCACACGTGTGTACGCGTATGATTATTAACACAGATATTTCAATCTATTCTTGTTTCGCGTGAATAAACAGGTGATTCAAAAATTAATGTTTCCAATTTCTATCCTACAAAATAGTATATTCCAACGGTACTGCAATGTAATCACAATTTCAAACTATTATGATATATTCTGTTACAGTAACGTGAATAACTTGAACCTTTCGTAAATTGTTCAATTTACGATTGAATACAAATTTATGAATATGTACTCGTGGGATAAGTGACGGCATTTTTAAAGCTACGATCAGCGCCATCCGTGGCGAAACGCTCAAGTTTGTCGCGAAATAGTTCATATCCTTACCGCTAGAGGTCAAATTACCGACGGTGCAATATAATATTTTGCAACAAACTTGGGCGTTTTGCCAACGAGGGCGCTGACCATACTTTTAAAAACTAACAACAAGTATTCGATAAATGGCTATACTGGCTATGTACTTCGATGAAAAAGGAACTTTTCGTAAGGTTTGCAGGATATTTATTTTACTCGGTATATATAATAGTATCATCGTAATTCTGTGAAATTTATTGATTTTTTGCAAGAAACAGAATCGTATATTCGTGATATCAACATTTCGAAATTGTACGTGATTAATTAAAAAATCACACCAGAAAAGTACGCGGTTGACCAAGTGAATTCTAGACGGCAGGCGGGTACGAGCATCGTTAGACTTTGCGAGAAACGCGTCTAAACTATTTTTATGTTCAAATGCTGGAAAAATACCTATGTAAAAATCGAACCTACATCGGTGATTATATTCGATTACGAAATTGAGTTTCACGGAGTGACGTATTCAGAGGTATGAACGCTACACGGTACAAAGGAGCATATAATATTCGTATCAAACTAAACCATAGGTATGCGTACATACTCGTACGATCCTTTACAATCATGACCATAACTATTTACACCGATGGATTCATGTTTGTCATAGTAATTTCTTACCTTGTATACAGTAGGTTTATCTATAACTTAGTGTCACTGGTTTACACACGTCACATTTATGCTTTTTTCGCACTTTTTTCCGTTCCCAAAATTCACTGTCTCTCACAATTTCCCCAAGCGTCAGAAAATCGATATCGTTCTTTCTGATCGATTGGTCTCGCTAACGTATATATTGGTCGCCGTTCTACGAGATCGATTTAGCTCGACGATTTAATTGGCTTGTAGTCGATATATGTAAAGATGAATCTTTTCTATCATCTTCTAACCAAATAGAATATGTATAAAAAATGAACAATTTTCATGAAAACCATTTTTATTTAAAAATTCTTTTTCCTCGTAATGCAGTACATCAAAACCATGAAACTTTGCTTCAATTTCTTTTACCATTTTGCAGATATTCACGATGATACGCAACAAATTTTTTCAATGTTTTCACATCTAAGACTGATTCATTGTTGAAGCCAATAAATAGTTACGTTACTAGTATTGTTTGAATCACATTTTAACCTGACACACATTTTGCTGCAAGAGAGAGGAAAAGGGGAAGGGAAGAAACAATTGGTACGATTATGCTAGAGAAGTAGCTATTTTTTTCATTTACGTAATTCGATTGCAGTCGGCGAATTCAAGGTTTCGATGCAAAAAATGTACATCTGCAAAATAGTGTTTGTTGGTACTTTATACATGCTCTATATATATGTACACGTAACGTATATGTACACACATGTGCGCGCATATGTACCTATTTATGTGCGCAAGCTAACCATGTTACGAGACTACGGTGTTAGACTTCTAGAAAAATGAAACACAATATTGTAGTCAAAGCTATCGTAGCAACACTCCACATACAATTCTTAATCTAAAAAATTGTTTTTTCTGTCTTACAATTTGTACTGTCGCATTAACTTTATAATTAATGATACACTTAACTTTGGATAATATTTGGAACGCCGACGAGTTTCCTTTCTCGAGTTATGGTTCGATTCGTTGTCTTTTCGTCTCGTCGCAAAACGAAAGTACGATGCAGAGATGGGCAACATTTTCTTCTAATAATTCATATGGAATAAATAACCAGCGTATGTCAATTTAATTCTCCGAATACATTGGGCGCGTATATGCATTCATTGAAAGTTATCTATAAAATAATTAAATTTTTATCCGTTTACTGGTAACTCAAATACTATCTTTTATGCAACAAGTAACAAACATCTTTCATTTGTTATTCGGAATTTTTATGTAGGTAAGAATTTTGCCTATCTCTGATTACGATGACACATATTCTCCTTAAGTAGCAGTGTAAAAATCTCTTCGTTAACATTGTATTTTCATTGAGAACGGTTGTTATTTTTGTGCTTAACGTTACGATTAAAAACAGAGAGCACAACACGCATATGAAAAAAAAAATAATAGAAGCGGAGTTAAGTACCCGGCTCTACCTTCGGACGCTGAAACGTCCTACTGCCTAATTACCAATGGTAACGGTAACTTGATTTCAAAATAAATCTCTCGCGATTATGACGTCAGTTGTTATATCAAACGGTACTTGAAGGCACATATCGATATACAAGGGCTCTCATTCTCGACCGATGTGAGCACACTTGCAAATCCATTCTTTTTTTTTTATATATAATGAATTGCAGTGTCAAGACGTACACTTGTATGTACTCTCAGTGTAGAAACGGTTTCCCATGCACTCGAAACCTATATAAACACGTGTATTCGAGTTGTCCGTGGTTACTGTGGACCCTTAGTTCAACATATTCGTAAGGGTTCTCGATCGTAGTGTTCTACGAACAAAAACAATAGTTACGTGAAATGATTTTTAAGAGAAACGAAGCATCTCTCATTGGCAGCTGAGAAGAATATTACTTGAAGCCAATGATAATTTTTTCACTGTGTATCATTAAAAGTTCGACTCACTTGAACGGGAAAATATTGCAAACTTTCGTCCGAGGCTGCGAATTCATAGTCGCCGAACATCACAGGTACAGGGTCATTTTCATCAACAAAACCCTACAAGAGCAACAAGTTATATATCAATAAGTGAATAGAATAATGTTTAAAGTATCGATCAATTGTACGTATATCTAAAGACTCGCTTACCCAGACATTGAACTTTCTAGGCGCACTTCTCATTTCTCCGTTGGGTAATATAGACTTGGGCGCATGCTCGACTGTAAATCCAGTTACATAAATAGGACTGCGTAATTTGATCAAGAGATATCCTGGAAATCCTTGAAACGCCCAACAAGCACCTGGTTGTATTGGATTTCCTTGTATCACCGTTCGAGGATTATTGTTTTCATGATATAATGTAAAGGCCAGTACTTTGAAAGCTCTTGTTTTTATATCGTATTTCTGCGTGCAACGCGTGCTAATAATTTGTCCACCTGCGTAATAACGAAGAAACATGTCTTATCGAGATTAAAACATGTATTTTCAATAATTTTATTACTCAAACTTACCAGCGGTCTCTAAAGCGTAATCGACACGTCCAGTTTTATCCGCATCGTATATCCTCAAAGCATTCTTGACGATTTCGTGTACACGATCGTCTGATGTAACATTATCGTTACCTTCTCATTCATTTTTACAAATTAATCAACATTATTTTTTATTCTTGATCGATTTTATGACTGATCTTAATCTGAGAAAAGCTGACTTACGCGTTTCAGTTGTAATCCAATTTTCTTTTGATACCAAAGAACCAAAGTATTCGGCTACGATCGTTTCGATGCGTTTCCCCAAATCCTCGTTATTAATTCGGTTTGTGTTTGTGTTACAGCACGATTTTAACTCCGAATACAGTTCCTTCAATGTTTGAACTTGCAACTTGATGGTTTCGATTTCATGGACGTGCATATCACCTAACTTATATTTTTCTAACTCCTTTTCAAGCAATAACACCTTGGTCTAAAAAAACAATGTGCGTTTCAATCTCATTCGAAACTGTTTTAATTGATTCGTTTGTATTTACAAAACAAAGTGTTTATAAAATCATAAAAAGGCTGCCCAAAATTCTTACAGTTTGGTCAGTGATTCGATCCTCTAAACGATCCTTTATCGACTTAAAATCGTCCTCTGTTCTGAACGATACTTTATCCACTGTATACAGATCCGAGACTTCTCTGATTTGTCTCGTTGCGAATTTCATTGAAGGTGACGACGTCGAAAGATACCAACAACCTGAAAAATTAAGGCATAAAGTTGGTTAAGCTTTGTCGATTCTACGAGGCGATACAGCTACCGAGAGAAGGATAGACGAAGGGACTCACCATTCCGATGACATCAAGATATCGATCATGTCCATTATCTCCGTCAAGCGCGAATACTCCAATTTTACATCGTCAGTCAAGCAATCCTACTCCATCTATCCTTCTCCCGTCTTTTAATTTATCGATTCGCTAAACTTTATTAATTACAATATATTTTTGTTTAATACATATGCTTTTAAAATATTGCAGTCGCCATTTGAATGGAAACATTTTAGAAACGCGTTCAATGATGGATGAACGTGCTTTTACAGATACCACAGCATGAAGCATATGTGAAGATAACTTTTCAACATTGTTCTTATAAATAATTATAAAGTATCGTATGCAAATTATATATATGTATATATATACATGTATATATACATACACACGAATACATGTTACGACAGTACGCATTCACATCACCAATATTTATAATTTCAAATTAGTAAATGCAGATATATAAATTAGTAAATTATGTGATAAGTATCAACAATATAACTTTAAAATAACAAAAATATTAGTAAGCACCTTTCGCGAGTGTAGCGTGAAAAAAAGCAATTCTAATCTAAGTACCGCGTGGTTAAAAAATTTACGAAGTAAACAAAAAAAAAACAAAAAATTTACGAATAAACGAAAGTTAGTTAGAAATGATTTCTCGGTAAAACAATTTATCGCGACTGATCACCAACTTATATTCCACCCAATGCTAGGCATCTCAGGTAAAGACACGTTCACACTGGGTATAAGATATACCGGTATATCTCTTAGTTTCTGTATATATTCGATAAATAAATCGTTCTCTAAAGACGCTAAATTAAATGTATCGTTAAAGATGCGATAGCTCATCTCAGTGATATCATAGGAAATATTGTGCAGCGAATCCAGATGGATAACGGACTGCTTTTTCACGATGTAAATTCCTGAAACAAAAAGAAAAACAAACGCCAGGATAGGTTTCGTCGATCTTCCCGATGATGCCACGGTAAAAACTCGATTTTATGGGTGAACGTAATAGATACGAAAATATGAATATGAAAACACATATTTCTTTATGATTTCTTAAAATGACTTAAGGCTTCTCAAAATTTACCAGTCAAAAGCAACAGTGGCAGCAAAGCGATCCAAAGAACTGTACAGCCTTTTTGCTCCGCCCATTTTCTAACACCGGATAAGCGGCTCAACAACCATGAATCAAAGAAGAATAGTTTAACCATACATATATAGATATAGTCCATAGTGTGACTAATGTATTGCCACAATTTGCTATACCATGTGGGTGCTGTAATTAAAGAAGAATTAATATTTACAAAAGCATACTTTTTGTCACAGATATCGTTGTATAGGTATAGATATTAATAATCCAACAATACCGTATCTCTGATATTTATACGTAGCATATCTATCGTATTCTCTTCGTCTAACTGTCTTGAGTTTTAAAAATTCCAATAGTTTATTAAACCACAAAATAATAGTAGATGTAGTAGTTGTAAAAAATTGCGCTATTTTTCTACTCTGGGTATATTTGGACGATATCGAGACTGCATCTTCCAGCTCTGTGTCAGAGTCAATGGTTTCTAGCGCATTGGAACCGAATATTTGCCTAATACAAGCAAAAATAAATATTATTTTAAAAAGGATTTTCGGATATTCAACTTTGTATATCCATATATAAATAAATCATAAACCTTCGTCGCACATTCGTTGAACTTTCAGGAATTCCATACACTACTTCTCTATGAGAATGATACTGTTCAACGTGCTTTTTCGTGAACTGAGCTCGAGATTTCGCATCGAAATTTGAAACACGTGTTCCCGATAGCAACGTGAGACTTTCGTCTGTTACTTTTGTCTAATCAGAAAAATCATAAAATTATACAAGATAAATAAAAGAGATGGTCGAACTTTGTCCGTGTAATAAACTTACTGTACGATTTTGTGCACTCAATTCTGTGTCTTCTTCAAGACTTGTTGGTAGGCATATACCGCTTTCCGATTGTGATAAGCAATTAGAAGTGTCTGACGAGTGTATAGAGCGCCGTGACATATTAGGAATCGCCAGTATGCCAGGTGCTACTTCATAACGACATGTCGACGTTTGTGCATATGTATAATCCGTTTTTGGAAACACGCTGAAACATTTGCCAGAGAGATACAAATGTAATACAAGAACTTGAAAATTTTAACAAATATAAGTTTGTAATATACATACTTCCACCAATCACCAGCTTTAGTGTAAATTTCATGTGTATCCAATCTGTTATGCAGGTCTTCGTGTTCACCTTCTTCCGAGGAATAATCACTAGTTAATAGTCTCTCTGAAGGACCACTTTTATGTTTCCTCTCAGTTTTTCGAGTAGATGAATTATCTTTATTCTCATTTTGTCCATTTGCATATATTTCTCTCTTTGCCTTTTGTCTTTCAGATCGACGCTCTACCTTTCTAGTAGAGGTACTAGAAGTCTCAGATTTGTTGCTTTGATTGTCTACATAGTCCTGACTACTTTCCAATATCGTATCCATTATTAGTTTACTGCTACTTCCAGGCCTAGAACAACATCAAGGATCAAATTTTAAGCGATATACACTTTTGATAGGGATAAATATGTTTTGTACTTACAAAGATCTGGAACCAGATTGTTTACTGCTTGTGCTTTCTGCGGGTGTACGTGATCTTTCCCGACTTTGATTTTGGCTAACATAATGGTGTTCAGGAATCTCTGGTTCTAGCAAGGCACGACTGTGAACCAAAGGTGTTTGGGACCTTGATCTGCTTCCACTTCGTAATTCATAGTGATGCTGTTCATTCTCCATAGTCCTATAGAAGAATAATACTTATGCTACTCTAAGAGAGTTGATGAAAACTAATACTTAAAGGACATGTGTGCAATTTTAGAGACTTTGATCCCCTGTCGTGTGCCTAACATGGCTAAAAATAATCCCACCCAGCTGAAAGACATCCATACAAAGTCCTTCTCTGTTGGATCCTATTTCAGGCACAGTTTTCTTTCCGTCCCTTTCTCTCTCATTGATGATAATTTTTTTTGAATGGACCTCACATAGCTGCCCATACCGCGACTAGTCAAAGTTTAACACGCCGCGTACTGTAAGACTATATTTACAATATCTACGGATATATAATATTATTCGAAATCACATGCTTTCGTTTCACCTCTCTCACTTCAGACCGCAAAACTGACATAATACACGAAGAGCAATAGATAACTCGATCTTTACTTAGAATGTAGACTGCTCCGTGTGTCAAATTAATGTCGACAGCACACTTGTAACGTAACTGACACAATTTGACACGGTTTCGAAGAGACAGACCTTCAGAATTGCATCGATACGGTGGATACCACGAATATGTTAACGAACTATCTCACTATGTAATCTCATGGTTCAGTTTTCCCAAAAACTTTTCTATTTATAGAAAACTCACCGGCAGTATATGAAGGAAACTCGCGATTCTTGCTAAATGATTCGATGTGTTGTGCATTCAGAAAGATAAAGAATTGTACGTTTCGTAAATGAGGATTATACAAGACGATAATCTTCGTTTTTGCTTAAAACTGTTTGTCAACAGTTCCACACTTTGCAAAGATTAGCCAACACGAACGAACAACGCGTAGATATGATTACAGTTACAGACGTGCAGTTCTATGCGCGCGCACACAATGATGATTCATACTACGTTGGTCTTACTATTCTAACGCTCTGCAAATGGTTACCAAAATCACAGACGATAATACCACAGGCGGTTACAGCACTGAACTATACTAATACTGATTTTAATACCAGTGGCGCCATCGGTGGGAAAATGTCCAAGTTTGTAATGAAAATAGTTCACCCTGTTGCGGCTAAATGGCGCCATAACTAAAGGCTCGATAATAATTCATGTGTAAAAAACTATTCTCAAAAATGATAAAATAACATAATCACACATGCTCTGACTATTTTATTAATTCCTATACTTATTCCTATACTTACTATTTAATTTTATTTTAAATTAATTATAAAGAAAGTGAAATATTAGGAGTATGTATAAGGCTTGTTGTTGAGAACAAAACTGTTGATAAAATCTCAACGAAAAATATATAATTGATAATGATGCTTCTGCTTGATTTGTTTGATACTACTTTTCCCTATGATGTTGATTTATTTTACACAACATCTTACGATTTGTATACAGGGTGTCCCAAAAGTCGGGGAGGAGCCGGAAATGGGGGGTAGCTGAGACGATTCTGAACAAAAATTTCCTTTGCAAAAATGTCGGATGAGACTTCGTTAAGGAAATATTAAGCGAAAACCCCGACCAATCAGAACGCGCGTAGACCGTTGGAGCCGCCGCGGTAGCGAAGGTTACGCGCTGGCGGCCGCGCTTGTACGCGAACAAGTGACTCCGACGTGCATCGAAGGACATTGACGCTGCTGTCTAGCGCGAAGCCTTCGCTACCGCGGCCGCTCTGATTGGTCGGGGTTTTTTCTTCACCCTGTATAATTATGCGTGCTTAACCAAACGATGTACACGTGTTATGTTATGGCTTAGCTTGAATTAGTTGAATAGACACAATAAAATGTTTACACAGAGAGAAATAAAACAGCAACTGAAAGAGTTGTTAGCATTAAAACGCAGCGGAGAATTAGACACGGACGAAAAATCGACAGATGATCATTTTTGGCGGGATTCTATAACTTACGATTCTTTAGAACGTTATGTGCAACACCATGACGAAGAAGTATATAAATTTATAAATAAATTTATAAATAATTCAGAAATCACGGTTTTATATCACCGTCTATTTTTATTTTAGATTAAATTGGATACTCTTACGCTCATAGTAGAATCGAAGAAAAGTACTTTACGTTTCACGTCTAGAGAACTCGATCTAATTATCTTATTTTTACGTGTTAATTTTAAGGAGAAATTAGAATTTGTGCCTGGAATAAAAAAGGTAAGATTTGTGAAGAATGTAATTAGGATTACTCAATCGCAAACTGTAATTTTTGTAGGCTTTAAAACGTATGAAGGACAGCTTAGTTGTCATGAGACGACAGTGTATTCAAGAAGAAAAGATGAGAAATCATTATCAAAAAAATTGCAACCCATTAGAAATAAAGCAAGAAGTGCTAGACCAATCTTATAAAATATCTTACGAACTTGAAAGGAATATAAACATGTACCACAATACATTTCAATCTCTGCATAATATGTGCATATGCAGTCCTGATGCTACATATTGCAGAAGACGATCATCTCTACAAATTTTGCTTTTGATGACAAATTTATTAGATGAAGAATACAAACATATTACCTGGAAGACCCAACAAACAAAAGCTTTGTTTGACTTATTGTTGTTGGACACATATGAAGCCAATAAAGAAATGGCTTTTAAATTAATGAAGTCAGTAGATCCAAAATTGTTACAATTAGATGATGAAAATAATATGCATAATATTATTATGGTTGCTATTCAATTAGGTAACAGTATCAGGCCTATTGATAGTATAACAGCTGCATATATGTTGAAAATCAGCATGTTGTCACCTGTTATACAGAATGTACTTGATATTCCATTGGATTTAATGAAACAGTCTGAGAATAAAGTAGAAGCAATAATACTAGAACTAATATTAATTCTGTTAAACACATTAAAGGTATTTATGGATGCTGTTGTATTTTACATATTTATTACATAAAAATTGTCACATGTTCTATTTTTCAGAAATCCTTGATTCTTGCAAAAGAAAACATAGTAATGACGGTTACTAAACATTCTTTGTATGGCTATCTGTTTTGTATTAGAAGTTTGTTACATGAGTGTGATTTAAAAAAAGTAGAAAATAAAACTTTGTGGAAGGATACCATATCAGAATTAATATGTGTGTGTTTTGAATTTAGTTGTGTAGTTTCTTTGATAGTTAATAATTCTTCACCTGAAGGGCATTTACCAATGGACCTAAATTTACAAACTGTTCGTGCATTATGTGGTTCATCATCTGAAAAACAAGTGGTAACTCCACAAATGGTACTCCTATGTTCGTGGCGTACTGTGAAAGAAGTTAGTTTATTGTTTGGCTTTCTTGCTACTAAAGCACCAATATGCGAAGAAGATTCTTCTTTAGGACTTTTAAACAAAGAGCAAGTAAAATTTCATGCTTTATATCCAAGATACAGAAAATAGAGACGTTTTCTTAGGAGTGAATGAGTTAGGTTGTCGTTTTTATAGATTATCAAAATAGGAGAACATTTGGTTACCTTGCTTACTGAAACAAAGCATAGAGGTGCATTTGAACAGGCACATGTAGGTTTTAGTCAACTGTGCACTCGTCTTTGGCGGTTGAATAACGAAAGTTTGAATCAATTGCCAAAAATGTGGTTGCACCAAATTTTGAATGCAATTTCAGGAATGAAAGAAGAGAATTCAAAATTGTGTGCAACCCGAAGAAGCGCCGGTGTACCGTTTATGATACAGGTAAGCAAAAACGAACTCTATTTTAATTTGGTATCTATACTTATATAAATTTGAGTTGTAAAGATCAATCATAATATTTTACTTAACAGGCTATACTATCTACAGAACCTCGACAACATAAAGATACAAAAACTACTATTTTTGACTCTGTAATGAAAATTTTGTTAGGCTTTACAGAATTACAAAATATAAATTTATGGAAGGAGATTAAGGAATTAATGTACAGAGATTCGGCATTTTTGGAATATGAGAATACATTCGAATCCTTACGATTTAATAATGATCATTGCGTAAACAAGAATAGTATTCAAGTCACAGAAATCAAGACTCATGCTTTGAATATTCTAAGAGCAATATTTAGACATTCTCAACTTGCAGAAATAGTAAATAATTATGTAGAGGATGGTTTAATAGCGGCGTTTAAGAGTTACGACGCCTTAACGTGGACGGTAAGAGAATACTAATAATTTTGTACTCCGGTGTAATAAATGAAATAAATAATATACATTTTTTCAGGAACGAAATGCAGCAACATTACTTTTCAGTGCCCTTATTATTAGAATCTTTGGCGTTCAAAGAACGAAGGATCATATCAATCTGACGACCGACAACAAAATGAATTACAAATTATTTTTTGAAAAGTATCCTCGCTTGTTGTCCTTTATTACAAATGAGTTGCAAACATTTGTAACAGTGAATGATTCCATCATCAAATCGAATGTGCAGTCGATTCTATTACTATTATCACGATTATATTATAGTCAGAGTTCTGAGCTCAATGATATTCAGTGCCAGGTACTTAATGATGAGACATTTAGTATTTGTTTAGTTTAATAGTACAGTACATGTATTTCAGATCGATGATCTTATTACTTTAGTTATGCAATGTGCTAAAAGCAAAGTGTATGAAACACGTAAATTAGCAGCAAGAGCACTTGTAGCATTACTGACGGAACAATCCGCGGGGAGTGTTCTGATACGATTAATTGAAAATGTAATATCCACAGAGAAAACACATCCATCTCTAAATTTAATGCATGGTTACATGCTACAGGTGTGTGGAATGCGATACGAATACATTATAGCTCCTTAAATAGTCGGAAAATTAAAAAAAAATTTCTTGTTGATAACTTTTTAGATTTATGAAGTATTGAAACGCTTTAATCTCGAACAATGTCAATCGTTTAATGTAGATTGGGACAGATTTTTGAAAAGAACATCTTGGATCTTAGAAAATTTGGAACGTGTAAATTCTAACCCTCCATGTTTTTTATTGGCTGCAGTTTATATAAATATTTGTAATGAAGTGTGTAAAGTGGACGAAACGTATATGAAGCAGCATGCTTCAATGTTCTACGTGCTTGCATCTCATTTAGTGGAAAATGACAAATTAAAACAAGGACCTGCGCGAGAAGAATATAAATTGTCCATTATTATATTTCTACGATTTATAACAAGAGAAACGTCACTGATTCGACCGTGTATTCCAATTAGAGTGTACCTACATGGTTTAAGAGATTTGGAAACACAAATTACTGCATGGTCAACTTTCATGGATATTATTGATGAAATAACATGCAACGATGTATCAACGCAATTGTTAAATTATGCTGTCGAAATAATTTTTATTTCGATACAAGATCTCGCTCGATATAATCCGGAATTGCAAGATGCAATGTTTAATTTCTTGTACAACTGCTTAATACATCGCAATCAGTTTGATTCTGGATGTATGAAAACAATCGATATCTGTAAATTTGTGGTGAACGAAGTGCAATTAAACGATAATAAAGACAGCTACTGTGAGAGAGATACGTATTTGAGATTACTGGGGAAATCATATGTAACTCTAGCTTCTTTTAACGATGTAAGTATGTTTTAAATTTTTCTTTTGTTCCTTAGAGTTTTAAACATACATTTTCTTTTTCAAGGCTGCAGAAGAAATTAATCTCGAATGTATTAACGACGTATACGATAACTTTTGCGATAATTTCTGGATCGCATCTTTAAATGCAGATTTTAGAGCATCTGTTCTTCAAATAATGCAAGACCTTTTCTTGGCATGTTGCAAACGTGACGAGTATCGTTGTACGTGGAAAATGTTTTAATATTGGTATATACTACGTACATACGCAACATATTAAGTATATATGTCGTTACAGATGTACAGATTCAGTGGTGGACGACGATATTACAATTACTGGTGGACAATAATTCTCAAGTCCGACACGAGGTGTTTAAGTTACTTCAGTACATTCCGATACATTGTCCACTGTCCAATGAGTTTTCATATTTGCATTTGCTTCTTGCAAAGTTCTATGAATTTATACATGAAAAAGATCCTGAACTCTTTTGCATAGTGCTTTTTTATTGGGGTATTTCACTATTGGATGACACAAACTATGAAATGGATGAAACGGATGTAAGTAAATTGTATTCCAAAAATGTAATGCTATATAACACATCATTTTTTGTGTCAGGTGTTTAATAAGTGTACAAATTACGATTTTTATGAACCAGTGGAGACATCTAGAATTTGTGCTAAATTTTTAATGGAACACATGAGCGACTATGTGGATAATGTTTTGTCGGATGACATTGTAGAGTGGATAAATTCTCGCTTGAACGTTGAGATTTCAAAATCAATTTCTTTTAAGACTTTCGTAAACAAATATGAATGTTATGTTCCTACCGTTGAAAATAGACTTGACGACATTTTAGATCCGACATATAAAAATAAATTATTACGAGTTCGAGCGTACAGAGAGTTCAAGGATATATTATAACAATGTTTAATCTAGGATTATTCTGTGTAATTCGTATCGTTCGTATACATTGTAATACAAGAAAAAAAATTCAATATATGAGACCACTGATATTTATTTTCCGATTTAACCTCTTAGTTATTTGTTTGTTAGAGCGCACTAATAAAATTAGCCCCTGTGTACGCGAAGTGCGAGTTAAGCGTTGATTTCAAGCGTTGATTTGTTGAAGCAATTTCCTGAAATGTTCCGTGACTAGGAAATTTCACTTCGAGGCAGTACTCTTTTACCTTCGGTATAAATATACAGATGTAACTTAAAATCGATTTCGTTACGGTTTATAGGAATCGAGTGTTTCTAGTAGGAATGATCAAGAGTCAAATATCCCGCTGGAGAGTGTTTGGAGAAGTCGCGTGCCCTCTGGGAGTGAAGTAACAATGGCGCGGTCGTCGAGTGAAACTTCTGTATCTATCATTATTCCGTGGTGCATCCACTCGGCGCGGGTAGTCGCCACTGTCGCGGCTCGACGTTCGCCGACTCGGTACGTGTTTCGTGACATTATACCGCGGATCCGTCGGATTTTCGCGTTTTTCGCGCCTCTGCGTGGTGACCATCGAGTATTAGTGTGCGCCGACGATCTTTATCCGCGTTGAACGAGAGCCAGTATGTCCACGAGTGCCCGAGCAGATTAAAATCGAGGGAAAAAGCCAGCAGAGAAGACTGTGGCCGTGCGTGCACCAGGCATGGAGTGGACTCAGTGCGCTCGTTTCAAATCGTTACGAGCCGTTACCGCAGTCACCGTCGAACCGAGGTGAGTTCCGCCGACGTAAACACGCGTGATCGCGTTCCGTGCACCCCGTTTCCCTTTCGAATCCAAGTGTTAAATCGTTCCCCGCGTATCCTGTCATTCATTGCGCGAATCGTACCGCTTATGACCTACTTGTTGTGCAAACTGTCATCCCTCGATCAGAATATTTCCGTGGTGGGATGAACCCTTCGGTGCTGAACACCGATGCAGGGACTCGACAGCCTCTTTCGGGTAGGTTTTCACGCAAAAAAGACACACCGGAGAGAAAGGAGAGGCCCGGAGAACCAGACAAGGAGCGCGAAACGGAAAGATCAAGCGAGAGCAGGCGAGAACAAGTTTGAAAACTAGTCACTGCCAGTCCCCGTTGAACATCTGCGATTCCTAAAGTAAGTGCGTCCTTTCTTAAACACAGGAATGTTAAATAGCCTTCACGCTTGATCAACTAACCGAAGCCTTCTCGAATGATCTTTCTTGACCTGTCTCTTCCTCTACGGTCGTTCCTCCTTCTTCTTCTTCACTCTCGTTCGGTCTTTCTCCACGAGGAGAAAGGTCATCGGTCTCAAATTCATCTTTTGTCCACGCCTTAGGCACACCGGTAGTAAACGCGCCACGACATATTTTCCGTCGGCTCAAACTCGTTTTAAATTACCATAAGTAGTCCGATGCCTTTTTGCCCTGATACGCACGGGGACTCTTTTTCGTAATCGCTCGAATTTCTCAATGTCAAGTTGACGACCCGTTACATCCTGTCGTCTGTGATACGAGGGTCTTGGTTCGCTTTACCTCGTGGGACACGAAAATTAGTACTCTGTTTTTTTCTTTCCTTGAAATAAACAAGGCTATATCATCGACCGCTTACAACATTTGTTAAGCAACGATTTTATTCGTTACTCGAAATTTGTATCCAGGTTTGTTCGTCTCTAGTTGGACGTCTTGCATTTTCTGGGCAATTGTGCTCGTAAAAGAATACTCGCGGTGCTTTTTCGTAAAACAACGCTTTCAAGTCGTTGAGCACGACGTTCGTTTCTCAAACGGTGTCCACGGGGATTACGTAGGAAGAGCATTTCATAACGAGATCATTTGCATTGTTCCGCTTACCGGGGGCTTTTAATAAATGACGATAAGAGAAACGACGGCACATTTGGTACGGTCTACCATTTGCATTCTTTCTTCTCGTTCGTTTTTTTGTCTTTCTTCGCCAGAGGAGCTATATGTTCGCTTCCTACAAAATTACGCGTATTAACTCCCTGCGAAACGCACTCGATGCGTTTCCATAGAAACCAACCCGTCGCGTCTTGTCAACGGATGAGCTTCAATTACGGGGTTCCGTTCTTTTCAGAACATGGTAACCATTAATTTTGGAAAATTCAATTTTATGTCGGACGTATAATTCGCATAAAAATGTAACCTATAATTTCACGATACAATGATTCTTCGAGATCCAAGAAAATCCAAGTAATAGTAAAAACTATTCGTATTATTTGCATTTTCTGTGTTAAAAATGGTTAAACTATCAGAAACTGTTTTCAAATTCTAGCTCATACTAACTCGTTCCGTCTTACTAGTCTAGTTTCACTTACCTTCTTTTATTTTAATTCGTAACAGTTCATACGAAACGTTATGCGTATACGTGTACATATGTACACAACAAAATACATTTATCAACGGTGCCAACTTTAACAGATTGTATGGCGTCATAAAATACGCAACGACCAAGCGCATACAAATAGAGTTATTTACCAACAAACCGGAATGCGTACTATAATATTTTGCACGTTGTTACGTGAAACTAACACACGAACCCTTTGTTATTTATTCCGTTCCTCCACAAAAAAGCGTTCCACAAATTTAACCTTTGGTTGAACCCCCTGAATGCAGAAAAATATTTGACGGATTCCTACTTTATTCTCGTCTCGTTCTTTTTTTTCTTGTTTTGTTTTGTTTTGTTTTGATTCCGTGATCGCGGGAAACAATTGTCTCCGTTCAGTTCAGCGAAAGGTCGAATATACAACTCACGTGTCGCGGGTCTATTTGTTTTATCAAGCCCGCAGCCAGCAACCTGCTCTCGTATTATTTTGACAATAACGCCGAGCAACCACGCGAACCAGACACAACTATATACGTAATTTATGTAAAATGCAACCCGTGTGCTCGCCTGCGGGCGCGCTCCGTGAGCGGCGTCCATTACATTATAACAAAACAATGTTTAACGACTGTAATTGACGGTGTAACTGCCCCTCGAATCCGATAAAAATATGAAAACAACAAAATCCGGAATTACGCGTGACACGACGATTTACATAAATCACGCCTCGTACCTCGTACGTTGCGTCACGTCGGGAACGTGTTTGTTAAACAAAATAATCGTTTGTCGATTGTTACGTCTCACACAAACGGAGGAATGCCGATCGAACGATCGTTTTCACTTTCCAACCTCTACGATAGCTTTAAGAACCCCTGACCACGCTCCGAACACTAAAAAGAACATTCTTTTCGCGAATCACGATTCATTTCGATCGGTAAATTTACCGTAATTTTCGGTAGGTAATCAGCGTTTCCCGCCATTTTCGGTCGGCAATAATCGTTTCCCGCGTTTTTTGCGAGTGTCGCGATTCGATGTCTCGAGAAACTGTGTTTTCGGTCGCGTGCGCATCCGGGTACGCGCACAACGCTAGTCGGTTACACGGGACGTTCCGTTGTCAGTTTGGAGTCGGCGGCAATCCAACGCGTTAATTTTCCCTTGTCAATGGCCGTTCGTGATTCAACCACCATATCGAGCTTAGAAACCTCTGTGCTTCGCTTTCCGCCTTCCGGTTGGCTTTCGAACTACGGCAGGGCTGGTTTTCGATTTTACGAGGGTACGCTGGTGTGCGTTTTATCTCTGGTCGTTGAACCTTCTCTACTTCAGAGAACATAGCGAGTCTATGTTCGAAGCTGTTTCTTTCTCCTATGTGTGTTTTTTTTTATGTGATTGTGCATGCCAGTTGAAGAAACCCGAAATATCATCGCGTCTGCGTTTTCGAAGAAATCTCTCATACTCTGCGAGTTGTGACATCTAACCTCTCGAGGTGAGTATCTTTTCCTTCGTAATATATTTGCTATACTTGTACGTTTTCGTATTTGCGTTCGTATCAAGTTTAGCAAATAATTCCTTTCGAGCTTTTCCTTCCATCCTGAACATAATTCATCGTATATAATCGCATAACGATACAGGGATCGTTTGCTCTTACAATCTACAATAAGAGAAAAGGCTTAAGAGCGAACGATTCAATGATATGGGGATTGCGTGCGCGAGACATCTTTGGGAAATAGCAAAAAGCGACTACGTCCGTTACGGCGGACTTGCATAGACGATTCGAATCGGAGTTCGATGCATGGGTTATGCCACATACGTGACATACATCTTGGGACACGTGTTCGAATTCCAAGGGATGATTCACGACGTGAATATAAGAAATCGTGGTCGGGATTTTTGTCTGGATGCTTAGGTTAGCTCGCGCCGTTGAAATTCGATCTCGTTGGCGTGTGAAAGGGGAACAAATTTTCGGTCAACGAACACCGAGATCGATAGACATTCTTAGAAATCCGACCCTACGATTGCACGACCTTTTATTTAGGTGACAATATTATAACTTAGTAATTGAATTTTATAGTTAATTTCGTTGAAAAATCCGAAACTCGATATCCGTGTCTTTGCTTCTCTTAAAGCATGGAGGAACGCTGGTGTCCATTGTTCGCGACATCGTCTAATCGACTTATGTAGGTCTAATGGTTTCGAATTATTACTATCCTTCTTTACCTGCACCGGAAATGCACGAGTGGTTTCGTAATGGTTATTAACGACCCTTAATAGCGCTCGGTTGGTTCGATGGCGAGATTCTCAATTCTGTAATTGTTCTTATCATTTAACTTGATTTGATTCCGAGCTTGTTAGAGTTTTGTGCATCCGTTCGTGATTGAAATTGCAGGAAGGAAAGCTGAGGAGTATCAACGTTACGGCGATTACGCTGGCTGTAACTGAGGATCAGTTTTTTTTTTTTTTTTATTTCAAGTCATTTTCACGCTGTATAAATAAAAGACACGAGTTATCCAACTAGTTTATTTAGTCTCCTTCGGTTATTTTCGCATAGTTTAGTCGAAATTGCAAATTTGTTTACCGCGATAAGAATACTTCACTTACGTAAATAGGTCGGTATCTCTTTTTACGTTGAACTTAAATTCGAGAAGGAGAAGCCTGACGACTATATCCATGCAATGTCACAGCGTTTTCCGAAACGGTTTACGACCGACAGTTTAGCATTGTGTCCTTGCGATCCAGCTCGGAAGTAAACATTACGCGTCTCCTTATGACTCACGCTCTTGTTCGACTTTTGTGCGAGTCAAGGATAGAGAACGTCCCGGTGGCGGGTTCTTGCCAATTTTGGAATCTCGATAAGCGAGTCTGTCGCCAGTGACAAATCACTCTAACGAGCAAACCAGTATAAAGGTCTATCGATGACGTGGTTGCTGCGTTTCGGTCATGATCTGGCCCGTGTCCATTTGAAAAACGGTACGAACAATTGGGGTGTCAGGGTCTCGAATCAGGGTCCCCTTCGTGACCGATTTACTTTCGCAACACAGAAACAAACGTTTTTGAATTTCGTCCAATTTCTCTCGGTCTCGTTTTTAAGAAAGTTCACCCTACTAACAATAAAAATCGAGTACAAATTCATCGGCATTCTTACTTGGCTAATTAATTTTTACTTATCGCCCTATGCAACGCGTATCGATATTTATTCGCTTTGACTTTAATTAACAGGGTTTAATTTATGTGCTATAATTCATTTACCGTTGGTTGGTCACTTTCACTCACCTTCGCTCGCTCGCTCGTTCGTTCCTTCGACCGTGTTTCCTTTCTCTTTCCATTCTCCTAGTCGCGATTGGCCTCACCTCTCCGCCTCTCGTTCTAACCATCTCGCACCGTACTTCTATTTTTATCTCCCATTACACGATTTCCATACAAGTCCCCTTTTCTTCGCCGCTCGTAAAACTCTTCGGGTCTCCGACGACGTTTCCCAAAGTCGAGAGCGCGGGAGGAATATATCCCCCGCGTTTTACATTGCCACGCTGAACCATTTCCCCAAACCGATATTTCCCGCAATATCGGCCCGATTATTACGAGATATAATCGGGCACGCTAAAGGCTCGTAGCGAGACCCGTGAAACGTTAGGGTCACGACGATCTGTATGCCATAAAAACGGGTCGCGGTGATAGCAATCTGGCAAACATTGCCCCTGGCCTTTTGGTGGTCCTCTTTACCAACGCAAAGCAGCAGGCTGGAGCGAAAGCGTCAACTTTCGATAACGCAGGGTAGCCGTGCGAACAACAAACTTGGATTAACGATTTCTTTTTTTATATTCTTCCGTCGCCACGTCTCGAGAGTTGTAAAATTGCAAATTTTTCATACATATTTTCCAACTTTTTTCGAATCTCTTCCCAAGCAAAACGTTTGAACGCGTCGCACGCTTTCCCGCCATTGTTTTTTGCCTAGTAGGGAACGGCGAGGAAAAGTTGTAATTACCATCGGTCGATCGAAAGGGTTCATTGGCGGAACTTTTGTTCGTCGAGAAGTTTCGTCCCCGTGGGCAAGCTGGACAGACACTTTCCCGTGCATTTCCGCGTCGGGGGTTCCGTGCATACCCTTTCTATCCGCAATTAGCATCCCTGATGTATTCGCGTCACGTATCCGCGGGATAGTTCCTTCGCACGCGACACCACGCGAGACATCGTCCTTTATTTTCCTACTTGTACGCGAACGGCTAGCCGCTGCTCGGCCCCACGGAGAAATTGCACGGGAAGCAACACGACCGACGGCTAGAATGAGAAATAGAAATATCTTTGACTGGGAAGGAATGCCAGGCCTCCCGCGACGCACCATCTTTGTCTTGAAAAATCGTTCCTTTGCGTTCTCGGCGCAGGTAGTCATTCAAATTTGACGGTTCGTTATGCATGCACTCCGCTCGATGATAATTCTGCCGAGGGCTACTTGTAGCACTCCGACGAGTATCAATGGCTAATGCAGACGACGATTTAGCGACGTATTTCTCAGTTCTAAACTCTCTGAGGGCCGTCCGAATGGAAAAAGAATGTTCAATTTAAAAGGAGATTCGAAGCAATGACAACTAGACGCGAGCGACGTAGCGACTGCTGGTTGCTAGTTTGAAAGAGAGATTTATAGGGGGGTGTAGAACCGTGAGAGCTCTTTTCGCTCGTCGAGGACAGAGCAGCTTCGTTTTCCGTGGAATTCGAAGCCACCGACGCCAGCCCACCTTTTTACATACAGGGTGTCGAATAAATTACCCCGACGTACAGGGTGTCCGCTCGGGTCGAAGAATCGGATTCGTTCTGCGGGGATCTATCGAGCCATAAATAATACATAACGGGGACGGGGGAGAGATGTGACGAGGCCGTCTCGCGGAAAAAAGGGGAGAAACACGGGGGTGAACGGTGGAGGATCAGGGCGAAGAGCGTTAGACGCGAGCCGTGTCGATACGTATACGCGGTGATAGTCGCGTCTAGCCCGAGACAAGGTGATTTTTCAACGAAAAATGAGACTGAATCGTGGAATGAATTTTCCTGCTAGACGTCGGTTTCGAGGAAAAGCCCGGAGAAATCGATGGAGCGTGCGACGCGCTCGATTAACGCTTCGTCAACTGCGACTGTTCTTTTGAAACGGTTGCTTTTTTTTTTTTTTTAAACTTTACGCAGTTACTTTGTTCTTTTCGGTGCGAGAATAAGTAAATAAAAAGAATGAAAAGGTACGTTAGAAAGATGCGCATAATGCTATCTTAGCGCGGCTCTGCTTTAATGCGAGAAGAATCGGATAATTGTGGGCTCGGTGGTGGCTTGTTAAAGGTAGATGGAGCTTGAATACCCGTGATTTATGATGGTACAGCGGGAAGAAAGGTCGGTTAATTTGGAGGCCGAGTTATTGATGATTCTCTCTGTAAATTGGTTCCGATTAATTTGAAAGCGGTCCGAGTTAACTTTTCACAAGCCACAGGGATGCAAGCTCGACGAAAAATTCTCGAAAAATGATCCCTTTACACGATACGTATTCGTATATCCGTACTTTTCGTTTACGTTTCTTTTCTGGAACTCTTCGGGGATGGAGCCCTTCGAATTATAACGACTGCCTCTCGGAGGAGCCGGCCAGATTGAAGAGGGCCTCCGTCGCGCCTCGTATAACGCGAAAACCGTTCGAAAGTTAATTTGAAATTTATTCATGGACTCTACGGGACCACTAGCTGCCGCTTTTATATAGGAACCGGGTATTACGTAGGTACATGTGGCCTGAACGCGAGCGACGTTCCACGTAGGCCTACCTCGCGACAGAACGAGGGTGAAGTCGAGCTAAAAAGAACAAACAGGCCTTCTATGAATACGTAATTTTATTACGATTAAGAATCAAGTCCCGACGATCGATCGACCGACCGTGTTCGCGTCGACGACGCTCCCTTTGAGCACTCTTTCCTTAAATTTTTGACTGGTTCGCAAGGATTCGTCGAATTCCAAGAAAATGCAGGAGAATAAAAATACTCCGAAGTTGTGAAAAATGAAAAGCGAATTGAAAAAACGGTCGGAGAGTCGCGCGGAGACCCAGATATTCCGTGAGTAGTCCAGATTGGAAAAGTTGGCGTCGTGGGTTAATGTTCCCGGGGGCACAGGGGTGCGAAACACGTTGAAACGGTCGCAGGTCGGATCTGATCGGGGAGATTTAGGTATTTCGAGTAGGTATTCAGATTTATACGTCGAAACGAAACTCGCTGTTATTGCGGTCGTATATCTTTGCGCCCGGGTCCCTCAGAGGACAGTGCTCTCGTCGTCCGAGGAGCGGCGTTTCTTTCATGAAAACGACAATCCCAAAAGTACACGGTATCCGCCCCGGAAAAAGATATCGCTTGCTCGTAAACCGAGCGATATTACGCGAGAGAGTTCGACTGCTCGATGCCGGAGACGCGCAAGCCGCGAAAGAGACGAAGAATACGAGTGGAGAGAGCGTGAAGGGACGAGAGTCCGCATAAAATCAACCCATGTCGATATATACCGGACCCCGATAGATTTACAGTGCAGTAATAATAAAACGCGCGCAATACGAGCATTGCATGGCTGCTTTATTAAAACGTCACGGCTCGCGAAAGCGTCTCGGATCGATACAGTGAATTCTTTCCAAGTGCCACTGACTCGAGACCGAACTGCGACATTTAGAGAGAGACGTACACCATACCGCTGTACTTGGTGCAACAAACGCGGAATCACTCGATAACTATCGTCAGCTGGAGTAACTCGTTATTTCAAAGTCGCAGCTGCTGGTCCCACCGAGTCGGTAGTTTCAGCAAGCGGTAAAGATCGCTTTGCGACGTTACGAGAGAGAAGATTTGCGACACTTTGAAAGGGATTCGTTGTAAATATCGCGGAATATTTCATTTCTCGGTCTCGTCGCGAAACGCGAAATCCATCGGCGTGTTCCTTCGCGGGCGGCTGGTCAATCGTGGAGGATAAAAATACACGTTACGCTGGCGTAACGACGTAACACGAGCGAGCCCGGCATCGAGAGGATCGTTATCGATTACGAGCATGTTGCGTAACGTTTGTTCATCGAGGCTCGAACTCGCGGGACAGTTCGCGTCCAATGGAAGGATATTTCCGTTCCAGTGGATTGGCGGACAGGTTTGCTCGAAGCTCCGCGATTCCTTCGGAGCTTGGTGAGTTTGAAATTCCCATATCTAGTTTAAACAAATGTAAAACAGGGAATTTGTTCTTTAAAGTCGAAAAGCATAATTTTCTGGTCGAACCGACGAATATTTCTGCAAAGTTTCGTCGATAGACAGTGTTCCCTTGTTAGCTCAAACCTTCGCTCCGCGATAAAAAAATAAAGAAAGGAAAAAAGTGAGTATGAAAGAGCGTGGAAACAGATGAAGAGATGTTGGAGGAGTCACAAAGGGTCCGCGACTCCGCTGAAACGAGCTCCCGCTGTTATTTCTAGACGAAGATTCGGCTTCCGGTCGCGCCGCTCCAATTTGTATAATTACTGTTTTCTCTGCAAGCAGATTTCTCTGTTCTCTCCTACCCAGAAAAAACTTCGCACCCTGACCCCTATGAAAACGCTTCTTTGACGACACCGCCTCGTCGTTTACCTCATCCGCTCCTATTTCGAATCAACCCATCGTCGTAATTAATTAAGCGATTTAAAGTCACCTCTAGGATTTTGTTATGCGCCCTGGTAGAACGTTTTCGTGTTTAGCGAGTCGAGTTTGTTCGAAGGAAAGAGTCTTCTTTTGGTAATTAAAGTACCAACGCTACTAACGATAGGTTAGCATCGAGTTTAACGCTGCTTCGATTAGTCTCAGAAGGACTGAAAGAACTCGACTTTGTTAAAGAGTCATGTTCCTAATCCGCGAGTACCGAGACCGCTTACGTATGTTCGTTACGTGGCATCGCCGTATCGAGTCCGTGAATCGACTGATTATCTTAAGCGAACAGACTTTGATTACGAGTTCTCACGCATCGTCAAACCGGAGAATCTTCTGCCGTCGTTTGTTATTTGACTCGCGATCCGTCTGATCCTATCGCTCGTGTGCCGTCTGCATTACTATTATTACGGAAGCTCGAAAAGTCAGGAGTCACTTTGATCCCCTAGATAGCCCGTGACTCGACAATTGAAATGGAATCTCCTTTAAGAAAGCAATGTCGCTCGCGTCTTTGACCATCGTTCATCGTCACTCGACGAAATTGGTGGTCAAAGGGGCGCTGGGCGACCCAGGGACCGAGCCGAAGAGCGCAATTTCGTAGTTCGCGGAGTAACGTTCCTTCTTCCTGCTCACCGAGCATCTCTTTGCGGCAGACGTCTCGCTCTCGCGGTAATTGCAGAACGGGACGTCACACGGCCCCCACCCCTCCATCCGGTTTTTCATTTAGTCCCTTTTAGTGTCGACCTTAAAATAAACTTTGTAGCCCTGCGTCGTCGTGCTCGTCGTCGACGTCCTCCTCGTCGTCGTTGTCGTTCCCGCGACTCTCCGTTGCTTTCTCGTTCTTCTCGATCCTCCTCCTCTCTACACCTCTTCTGTGCCTCGTCACGCCGAAGAACCGCGAGGAAATGAAAGAGGGAGGTTGGGAGGTGGAGCGTCGCTTCGAGAGACACCCCAAAGAGTTACAGCTTTCAATTTAGTAGCGCAAACACTCGCCGCGAGTTAATATCTGCCTTCCATTTCCTGGCCTAATCTCGTCAGCGTGGATCGCGAACGAGTCCGCGAAAGTTGCCGCCGTTTTCCTAGGAACGCCGAGACCAAGCTTCTTCGTCAGGGGCGATTAAATCGGTACGAACTATGACTGTAACCGAGACGAACTTCGTGGAACGAACATGGCGACTCGTAAACGCAAACGCAAGACGATACCGTCGTAAATCATCGTTTTAGAGCCGCGAGAAAGCCTTTTCGCACCTGTGAGAATTTTGCGTAACCAAAGAAGTCTCACCTCGACGAAATATGCCCTACTATACGGGAAGATTTTACGTTAAAAATAGGCGTAGACGATGCAGTTTCTGCGAGAGAAAAATAAAAGCAAACGGGTCTGAATGTAGCGAGTACGGTCCTGGAGCCAACAGGTAGCTTGATAACGGGCAGGAATCCACGTTGGGGCTTCGAGAAAGTCGCTGTATCCGTTTCACGTAGTATAAAGTATCGTCTCGCAATGTGTTCGAAAGTTGAGAGAGCAAGTATCGATACGCGAAGCACGGATAGAGAATTTTTGTTTGAATCGGTTGAACTGAAACGAGCTGCTCGAAAGACAACAGCGAGCTGGGTACACAGTGCTCGAGCTGAAAAAACGTAAACAGTGGTGAGCGTGACTTCTGATCACGAAGCCGAGCAACACCGAACTTGGCTGTTTCATTTACGCGGGACACCTTGGGGAAAGACTATCGGTCTAGACAGCGAAAGAGTAAAAGCGTTAACCTAAAATTGAATATTCGCTATTGGCATGTCCTGGTATTCTCAGCGCCAAATCAGTTGGCTGTTCCATCAAGGCCTCGTAAAATAAATCCCGCCCACAACGGCGTCAAAAGAGGCGGGTGGGGGTAGTTGATGACGTCACTCGTAGTCGTGGAAGTGGCCTCGAGGCGCCACACGATTCGGCGATCAAAGCATCTTCGACATCGGTCACGCGTTGTCGAGCGTCCTGTTCGAAACGGTTCTCGGACACCTTTCCGAACGATTTTTGACTTAACATTTCGATTCGTCGAGGTAGGTTCCCACCAGAGTTCCCCGTTCGAGTCTAGTCTCTTGCGTACTGTCTCGAGTATTTCCAACGACGAGCGCGATTAAGCGATTCATAGTAACGTAACCATAGGGTCTCTGGTGTTGCAGGTCACCGTTTCGCCGCGAGGATGTGAGCAACGATGCCCGCAGCAGCGCGTGAGATCGTGATCGCCCTGAGATGGCCGCGACGTACGTTCCGCGCGTTTCAACGTGATCCCTCGAGGCAAGGAGGCAACGCGAGGGATCAGCCACGCCGCCGAGCGATGCACTGAGGCCCGCGGCGTCGAGCACCACCGAGGACGACACACGCAGACAACCCAGCGAGCCGAGCCACGATGGAGGAGGTGCGGGGCTCTCCTGCGCGCCGTCTCTCGCAGATCCTCGATCCGATCGCGCGGCTAGCCACGGATTTTGGCTCGAACTCTGCCCCCTGCAGCCCCAGATTGGGCGTTCGCGGCCATGAGGCTTCGGGGATGGTCCAAGGAGCAGCTGACTCCTCGCGCAGGCAGCCTGGACCAGAGTCGAGTCGAGGACAGTCCAGCGGGCCGGAGAGTCCTCGACTCTGGCCGCGTCAGCTACGCCAGGCTCCAGCCCCGCCGCCGCGACCCAGACATGCCAACAACAACGCAAACGTCGCCCACCAGCCGACCTCGTCCAGTTTGCCGCTGCCCGTGCACACCAGGGATTCCCCGTACGTGAACGTACCGAATCTGCTGTTCCAGAAAGAAACCAAAGGGTTCGCGGAAACTGCCAGGAGCGCTGGCTACGTCGAACTCAGGGAGACCAAGCCCAAGTGCAGCCCCTACGACTTTACGTCCGAATCCAGCGGCCACGTGGAATACGCCGACAAGCAGAGGACCTTCGCCGGCCAAACCGACTTGGATGGGACGGCAGGTTGCTACGACGCCAAGGATTTAGCCGCGTTGGCCAGAACCAGGTCAAATTTCGATCCAGGACCCTCGCCACGCTCGGGACATCAACACACGGACCGCGCTTACTCGTTCTCCGGGAAGCAACCCGAACTCCCAGGGTCCAGGATGTTCACCGAGGGACGGCTGTTCGCGGAGCAGAGGACTCCCGCGGCTAGCTCGGACGCGAAGAAAGAGAAGCTCGAGAACAGGCCCGCTTACAGCGCGTCCAAGAGCTTCGATGGATACTCGACCGCCGTCGAGGAGCTTAATTGGCAGGAGAGGTGTCTCGAGCTACAACTCGAGCTTCACAGAAGCAGAAGCCAGGCCACTAGAGTACGGGACATGCTTCGCGAAAAGGTGAGTCTATTTACCTTGCTCTTCGTATAGCGTCCAGTCCTCGTCGCTTTGGTTTATTTTGTCCGCGAAACGAGTCCAAACGCGTCGTCGTTCGCGCTACTTTATTACACGTCGTTTGATGATCGTTTCAAAATGCAATCGAATATCTAACCTTTGCCCTATTCGACTTGGTCGCGCAACAAAATTTGCTCGAGTTTCGTCGTTCTGTTAAACGTCGAAACTCTCGTTCCACCGAATCGTTGGCAGAGAGACTTTGAAATGGACGCGATGGCGTTTAGGTTATCCAGGAAATTGCGTTGGGCGTTGCACGGTGCAGTGGAAAAGGCAGCCGACGAGATGGCTCGTCTACGGGCGTCTCGACCCATATTTTCCGGCGAGTCCGCGGGGACCAATCGCGTCAAACGATCCGTGACTAAACCAATAAGCGATCCCGTTCCGTGCCGCCAGCGAAACGGCCGCTGCTCGATAACCCATTCTGTTTTCCACGTTACCCGTGTTCGACGATCGAACGGAGGGCTTCCGTGAAACGAGTCGTTTGCCTCGAATCGCCAGCTCTTCCTGCGGAAAATTCATCCTACCCACGCGCGATTCTTGAATTTCCGACTGTGACAAGAAACATCCCCGAAGTATCTCGTCTCACGCGTATACGCGTATTTGCAATTTCGATCAACCTTTGCACGCTTGCATATAACGAAAGATAAGAAATACGCGTTACCGACCTTTTCGTATATAGAATAACGCGAGGGCGAACGTGTTTTCCAAGTAGGAACGATTTACATCCTTCTTTGGCTGCTTTATCCGACACTCGACGTACGTCAAACGAATCGCAGGAGGGTCAATCGCGACGAGGGAGGAGGACAAGCGCCGCTTGGGTACATACTTGCGTCTTCGGTATGCACAGTCACGCGTCACGATTTAACGCGACCACCCTAGATAAGGCACATAGCCGCCGGTATAGAGTACGGGGTCGGTCTCCTTCTCTTCTTCAAAACCTACTCGTGTCTCTTAAACGGAATTGAATCACTTTCCAAGAGAGGAGGCTTCACTGGGCACCGCTTAACTCGTTACCTTCTCGATGTCTTCTCTATCGTTGCGTGAATTCGGTATGCGAGGGATTTGTAGGATAGCTGAAACATCGGAAAACAGGGATGATCGCCATGATCGCTTCGGTTATACAGATGGGTAGATGTATGTATTTCCTAGTGCGTGCTAGTATGCAGTCTTTGTTATTTTATCGTTTAACGTCACGAAAGCTGTTCCCCCGAGCGTGCATCGACGCGAAGAACCGCCAGCACCGTAAGCGCGCAACAAAAATAGTTTCGCGTGCGCTGATAATCGTCGAATACGAATCTTGCCGCGAGCTAGCCGCGTTGTAAACAAACGTTACGTCAATCAGGACAACGATCCGAGAATGATGCAAGCGAACGCGTAACGGGGTTCGGCACGGAGGCGCGATACGAAAGCGATAAGGAGCCCCACGGCCGCCTCTCACCGTCGCGTCAGCTGATTCTACAACTGCTCGGTTAGAGGCGAGCCACGACTCCAAGTTCGCGCGATTCGTTAGAGCGGAACACCAGCGTAACGAGAAAGAGGCGAGGCCTGAGTTCCCGCTGATTCTTGGAAGAAGAACCCAGTGGTTGGCAGAGTCTTACTCGATCGGTTTCGCCGTTATCGTCGTTAGAATAGCGATTCTCGCGGATCGTCTGCGACTTTTCAGACGTAATCGTAAGATATATCCTCAGGTCTGGGCATCGTCGAATAAATTCGGAGATGCGAGAATCATCGAAAAATCTCGCGAGTTCGCGGTCGATCGATACACCCGAATGCGAACCCCACGTACGCGGGTTTCCTGGAAATTGCTCACGTGCTCCGAGAGTTGACCTTTCGTCGCGTGACAAGGGCCTACATTCCACGTTCACGGTCGCGCCACGGAAATAGTTGAACCGTAGAAGGCAGAGGAGGAAGATAGCGAAGCGAGTTAGTCGCGAGCCTCGCTATCCGCGTATCGCGGATGGTCGCCTTCTCTAATGCCTCTTCAAAGGGCATTAACGAGTAACGACCTCGTAAAAAAAATTAAAAGCGCTCTAGCCGCGCTTCCGGCGTCGATACCATTTCCTGAAACTTAAAAGCCCTTGGTCGTTTCATGAAAATGGGGAAAAAGAGACGGAAAGCATCTAGTAAAAATTTTTATCAAAATGATAAAAAGTAGAGGAGTACCATTACATAGATTCGAAACAATGGACTTTACATTTTAGCGCGGTTAACCGGTGAAATTATTTTTCTGTATTAAAGATGGCTGTCGCTCCTTTCCGCGCGTTTTTCAGCGTCGACCGTTGTCGCGCATTAATACAGACAAACTGCGTCCGAAAAGGGGTGAGAACAGGTTTGCACACGTGTGCACGTGTACGTGGGCGAGCGAGGGTGGAGAGCCAGCGAATGAAACGTTGACGAGAATTCGGCGAGCCGCGCTGAGTCGGAAATTATACGGCTGCCTCCGCGGTACCCGCCATATTTCGACGTTTTTGCCCAGACCATCCCTCGCCTTCCACCCTCCTTCCGCTCTCGGTTTTATTCCCAACCCCGAAAACATCCAGTTAAACGTAGAATCGGTAAATACCGCGGAGCGGGATCGTACATACGTGTCGACGTGAACTGTGTTTTTCGTCGCCTCGTCGTCCATATGGATTTCTCCGTTTTACTTTTTCTTCGCCAATAGCGGGGACCAGCGACGCTCGATCACGACACGGGCAGGGTTTGGGTTTGGGTGGTTTTTTGTAAGGAGAAACAAAAGCATCGCAAGGCTTAAAAAAAATAAAAATAAAAAAAAAATTAAAATTACATAAATGTGAAAGATCTCCCCTGTGCTTGACGAATATATTACGCTTCAAAGATCGTCCCGTAGCGGATCGTGCCGAAGCATGCCCAGAGCTCGTCCACCAAGTATTAAAGTCGAGAAGCATTATGCTTGGTCGGAAATATGGGTCCGTTGAAGCGCAACGTAAGTAAAGAAGTTGATGCAGTCTTCTGGGGAACATTTCGGCGAGCCGACCTACACGGTCGGCCATTTCTACCCTTACGCCCGCGTATCTTTCGTGCTCGTTCCAAGTGCCGTTTTGCATAGATCTTTACGCCAGGTTCCCCTGGCCCGAGCAGCGCCGAGAGGCTGGACGAGTCTCGTTTTAATCTTCGTTAGAATTTCTAATTTACCAACGAGTCCTAACTTTGCGACGGTCGTCCTTGCATATTTCGTACGTCAACTTCTTTATCCCGCGAAAGGACAGCTATAGTTATCGTTCCTCTACTTTTTTTTTATTTCTTGGCCTTCGTCTTCTACTGGTTAGTACAGTGGTGAGAATAACGTAAGAAATTTTTTACCGATCTATTTGATCTATTTGTACGGTCATCCTTGACCTATAGAAACGCATCTCGACAGCACGGGGACGAAGCGTGAACGCGACACGTTCGAAATTATGAACAATCGTGTCTGCTCGGTGACACCTCGTTATCTATGACGACGATGACAGCGCGAACCAGGCCGCCTAAGCAAATATCGGTGCCGCGTAGCGTGTACACAGGTAGCAAGTGTATTGTTCGAGGGTCCTATTAATATTGCATTCCAACGGTACGGCGTGTACAGAACCCGCGTTCCACATATAAAGTCCGTATCAATATTGATTCGCTGCAGACGGCGTGAATGGAGGGCCTCCGTGCAAACAGACGGGCCTTCCGCTGCGTGGATTTCAAAAGCCTCGACTCCGAGAGCCCGCCTCGGATCCGGGGAAACCTCCTTTCCAACGTTTTCAGACCTATTTACGGATGAAACGGATGTTAACTTCGCCGTCGCCCTCGCCCTACGCCTCCCCCTTCTGTCACAGGAACGGAAAGGATATTGAAGGCCGTACGAACGAGCCTTCTGACTGAGTATTCGCGTAGCTTTCACGCCCTCGATGGGGATATTGGAAATTGAAGTTTCCTCGACGAGTATTTTCGCGGCTTTCGCGATCGCCTTCGGTCTAAATTAACGTCGGTCGGAAAAATGCCTCGGAAAATCCACTAGAAGAATTTATTTTCGCGATAGCCAAAACGGTCAAGTGGACCGAACGAAATTCGACCGGCAGAGCCTCGATAAACGCACTTCTGCTCATTATCCGGTCCCGCGGGGAACGGAATTAACGCGTTTCGATAATTTTTCGTGAACGTAACGAGCCGTTTAGTCCGTCCCGACACCCGCAATGTTTGCGCTCGCGGTCCCATTGAATTTGCGGTGCGATGCGAATAAAATTCGCCCGTTGGAATTGAAGTGGAAGTTGCGGGAACGATTTAACATCGAGCCAGAAGCGATAACTCGTTGTCGCAGTAGCCGATGATGCGTCCGAATTGCGAAACTCGGTAGCCACGCGTGCAGTGTTTGCATCGACGTCGAAAAAGTAAATAGAGGAGAGCGAAGGAGGACGTGTCTCGGCGTGAAAACGCGTGAAATAAAGGTAACTGACACGTAACGCGGTGAGCTTACGTAACTGGACTTATCGTTGCATTCGTGACCAGAACAAAAAAGAGAATTTCAATGCCAAACTTCGAGATATATGGAGAGACACAGGAAGGGAATAATAATGTGTGTAGCTGGACAAATAAAGTATTCGCGTGGCTTCGTGGCCCCTGGACATCGGTTTAGTACCCTCTGACCATCGTAAACTGGAATTCTTGGACAGTAGTACATTTACCGACTCGCTCGGATCGCTACGGGCTGATTTCCAAGAATCCTAGGATGGTGTACTCGGAAGACAAAAGCGAAACGTCGTTTTATACTGTCACACCTACCGATCGCTTTTGCCTACCAGCATCTACCAGCGTCTTGTAAAAAGTTCCCAAAACCGCGGTTCGTAGAAGAGTAGTAATTACAAGTGAGACAATGCCTCGATATCGTCCACAGCATCCACGTTTTCTCAATTTTTCTTTTGTCTGGCTGGATGTCTCTTCCCCCTCCGGCCTCGAGATCCTCGCAGTGTATCTTGGCTTCTCGGGCAGCTTCTCTCGCTAGGGATAGAGGCGACTTATCGATACACATTGCATTCCCAGCATTATGCAACAGGAGGGGCGAGGGAAGAGAAACGGAGAATTCCGGTAGCTATTGATACAGATGACGGCTCGATGTACCTAACACCCTCGGGACCTATACGATTCAGCCACCCGTTACATTATCGTGAAATATTCGCCATTATCTTGATTTGTATACCCGCCTAGTGTCCCCGCAGCGTGTCCGTCAGTGCGTTGATTCGCTTGCGCCTCCCAGTCGTTAATGTTTCATCGTAATGGATCGGTCGATTATCTCGCTCCGCGAATTCGTCGTGTCGCTTCCAGTTTGCTGCGTTGCAGACTCAATTTAAGATTACGATTCGAGCGATCACGGCTCGAAACACTAATTTGTACAATTTTAAACTTCGAACTAGAAACGTCGAGTCAGTTATTTCGGGTGGATTTTGTAGCTCTAGGGTTAAGAAACGATATCGATGTTCGCCGTTCCGTTTGGCGGGCAAAGTTTCCTTCGTCCTCGAGTTGTTTCGAATCGACCAGGTTTCCCAGTGGCGGATAAACGTCGACAAAGTTCCGAGTATCGTTTATCGGTTCCCCACCACCTACCGGTCGGTTCATTTTCTTCCGGCGTTCTTTGCTTCCTGCTTCGCCTTCGACTTAGACGCTGTCAGCGAGCGCAGGGCACCACGCCAAAGACGCGACGACCGAATAAGACTGCAGAAGGGTGTCTCTAATTGGTCCCTCCCATCTAAGAGCCAGTCGCCTCAAAGAGAACTTTCCACTGCTTCCTTGCGTCTCGGCCCTCCAGACGCGCACACCTACCACTCCTAGTGAGCGAGCTTCCGTGTGCGTGCCCGCGCTTCGAAACCAAACACAGGTACGCTACCGCAGCGTTTCTCAAACTGCATAGATTGTTTGCGTGGTTGAGGACAAATTTATGGAGGAATCTGCCAGAAAAGTTGTTTAATTACGTTAGATTAAGAAAAGATTCTAAGAACCCCTAAAAAAAAGTGGAGGATTCTTCATTTCGAGGGGAACTCGAAACACTCGTGTTTCGGACACCCTACCGGTACCAGATTCTGTAGAAATGACGGCAAACCAGAGCAACCCCGAGTTTTGTCTAGATTTCCGCGAACACGGTGGTTGGCGAATAGCTGGACATGGCCACCAGGACGCTAATGAAATCGGGTAAAGACCGTGCCATTGAAATTGTCGAAGAAATAACACCCAGGTCGGTAGTTTTCATGGTGATACGAGGCGCTGAGTGTCGTCACCGAGGACTACGCATCCGCGCGACTCATTAGACCCCCGGTCACCTGTGCGCCATATTTTTTCCCGCTGTTTCTCTCTGCTCCAGTCAAGAATCTCCCTTTGAGGTAGACAGGAAAGCACGCACACAGCGGCGCCACGCGAATGTACGAACAGTCGACTCGACTACGTTCCTTTCGTGGCACGAAACCCTCAAAAGTCCCTCGGTCCTCTTCGTCGTCGGGCACTCCGACGACAGGAGGGGCGAGGGACGTCTACACGGTGTCCCATTTGTATCCATTTACCGTGACTTTTGCATCTCTGGTCGCAGAATTTTGTTCTCCAGCCGTTTTCTTCCGGGACCCATTGCGAATCGTATTTTAATCTAAATTGTAGTTTAACTTTTGATAAATTGCGATCTTCAATTTTTATCCAGCGAGAAATTTTGTCCGTGTTTGTCGAGGGTCACCCTGTATACGCGCGTAGACATGCGGCGATGCTCGCGGGGCAGGAGAGGGAGGAGGGGATGGAAAATTACAATCTGCGAACTCCTCGTTGTAACCGACGACTACGTCGGATTGCACGGCACCCGGGGAAGCCCGGACATCGTGTCCAATTAGTAGCCAAGACAGCGGGAAACTTTAACGAAACTCAAGTTCGGAGAATTCGCGTCTCAATTAAAACTTGGTGTCCCGTCGTGGGATCGGCGCGCGCCCGTCTCTTCGGGGCCCAAACTTTGTCCACGATTTTTCCGATTCCCGCGCTTCCCGTCGAGTCATCGACGCTTTTAGCGTCCGTTCTCTTGAAATAATCGCCGTCAAACCGTGCCAGATTCTATTCCTCGCTAATTTAGAAGTCGACCGCCTCGCTGCCTCGGCGAACGAGAATCGAAAAATTACGAGTCGATTTCAAAAGACATTCATCTGTTGCTCTAATAATCGATGGTTATTCGTCCCGTTGGAAAAAAATGAATTCTTCGTAAAAGCGTCGACGCTTGACGCGCATGCATGTACCACGATGTAACTTATCGATGCAAATGAGTGGTGCCATTAACGCCTGTTACGCGTTGTGGCAAACATTACCGGTTTATCTTTAGCCGACGTACAATCCGTTGTCTTAAAACCAACAAGAGACACGACTGGTGCGTATTATCGCGAAACACCTCGTGCAAGTCTTTTCGTTTGCACGTACCTCTTGGCTGAAACAGGGCCGCTGAAGTGATTTTAGTACCACACGCTTCTTCGACTTTAAATATTTCAAATACAACGATACCGAAGCGTGTAGAAAGTGGTAGAAACAAGAACGGCAGCTCGGTGCCCGTGTCTCGGGATGATGCTCGTCTGGAGATAGACTGGAATCGGGACGAGGAATCGATAATCGACGAGCCTCGAGTGTCATCCGGAAGAATACGATACGACGTACGACGGCCGCGAATATAAAGTCGAATTTCTAGGCTTGGCGTACATCCTGGCCTATGTATATTTTTGCATCGAAATCGCTTCCTATAAAGATAACCGGAGCAGACGAGAAGAGAGCCTCCGCCTCTTGTCTTCCTGCAATTTCGTATCCGTTTACTTCTCCGTGCTCGATACGGTGTCCCTTTGGACCGACGGAATCGCGAATAAAAAAAACAAGGTCGACTCTGTTGGAAAGTTTCCTTCCAAGTTCGAGGTTGCTTCTCAAATCCCGAAAGTTGAGGTCGAGGACGCTGGATCCCCATTTTTCATTTGCATTTTTCATTTCGTTTCGTTGGAAACATTATGTTTTCCTCGTCGTTCCTTTCGAGTCTGAACCCGTTCAACGTTAGATTTGCCTATACTCGAAAGTCCAAAATAATGGAAACGAATCTCCGATAGAAGTTTCAGTTCGAGACGGATGTCAGGGTTTCTCCGTTCGCCGATGCAGCATTATGCAGCGCGGAAAAGTCAGAGGGTGGTCCAGTTCGAGCGAGGCTCGATTTATTCAGACGCGGTCGCTTATTGGAGCGGAGGAACTTTTCTCGCCAGACAAGACGCCCAGCGCGACGCGGCGTCGTGGCGCCGGCCCCGAACCACGCACCCACATGAACAAACCGGCTACGTTCGCGTGCGCGCTCGTGTAAGAGTTCCTCCCTTTCTCGTTTCGCCGCGGAGTCCGCAAATAAAGGATCGAATTCGGCGAACTTCCGGGCGACGGTTCTCGCTACGTATGTTTCTCGATCTCGACACGATCCCATTGGAGAAAACAAGGCAGCCGAAAACTTTTACCGATTTCACCACGGAAAACTTTTAATCGACAGCTTTAAGATCAAACGAGAAAACTGATTATATTTATTCTATCTTGTTTGCGGAATTTGAGGGTACCGTTTATCGCTTTAAAACCACAATTCATATGCGCTAATAATAGGTTTAAACTTTCAAACGTAGATAACGTGTATACGACTTGAAAACCGCGCAGAGTTGCAGGGGGAATTAAGGAACAAACGATAATAGGGAGAACGAAAGCTTTGTGGTTTTTACGGTAAACACGAGTTAAGGGGAATTATGCAGACGCGAAGGCGAGTCGAAACTTTGCTGATCGAAAAAAGTTACGAAATGGTGGTTTATGCGTCTTTGATCTCTTCTTCGAAAAGAGTTCATTTTTATTACGAGTATAGCTCGTTCTCGCGCGTACTTTTTCAGAAGCTTGATTCTTTCGATTATAGCCTGAAACATCCAGCAACTCGGAGTTCGGTTTTATTGCTTTTCCCGCAGAGATGAGTAAAATTCTATCGGATCGACGGATAACGAATAAAACCAGAGCACAGCGATTCGAGTAGGACGTTTATTTTATCGAGTAGCAAAACCTCTATTTTCACTCAAAGAGCAATGGATAGTTGAAACAGTTTGCCTTGTTTGAGATAAGTATTTTGCTCACCTGCGTTTTCTCGAGAGAAATTTTTATGCTCACAGCGAAACGTTCGCGTCAGTTTTTCCAAGTTCCGAGATCAAAGGGTCAAAAGGTTGTGACCTTTTGTTGAAGCCTCTGTCTGCATGGTTTGGAGCTGCTTCAGCGACAACGACCAAAGTTTCTGCACGTTTGCGCTTGACGTTTCTTCAGAGTCCTTCATGACGAGGGTTGTTTTTGACCTAGGTCAGGGGAATGTACCTTTCCGAGCACAAATTCGCGCACGCTTTAAATGCCCACTTTACGAAAAACTGACGCGACGCGGAATTCTCTTTAAAAGTGTCCGAGTCGGGCAAACATTCGCTTGGATTAATCTCATCAAATTCTTGTTTACATTTTTCGGTTGCACCAGTGGAAGGTAAATCTGTGTCAAAACGATGGGAATCGGTTTGGACTGTTGAGCTTCTCGAGATTTCAAGGGACGGTCGCTCCCACGTGTTGGGATTCTCAGGTAAAGGATGGGCAAGGCACAGGAGTCGGGACGCCTGATTAAGTATCCATGAACCGCTGACCGTGTACCAATACGTCACGGGGCGGGCAGATACGAGCCACTCCATTTCACGCGTACGGTCCACCCTCGAGTACGTGATAAAATCCTATCGACAAACCTGTCTACGATACCCTTTGACTGTTCTTTCCCACCTAGGCCAGCCTCTCCCCGATCCTTTTGCTGGGTCGAGGACAGACTGCCGCCCGTTGGAACCGTCTTTTCCCACAGGCGACGATGGCATCCAGTTTCACCGACCTAAAAGTTTGGAGTGAAATTGGAAAGCTCGTTCCTGGAATGAGATTCGTCCTCTTGCGGCGCGGTCCATGATATTACGACGTTGGGATTCCTTTTGTGACTAATTTCCCGACTATTTCTGGGTTCCTTCCGCCCCTCGGGCTGTTCGAAATCGAATAGACCAGCGGTTCCCAGCCAGAGACGTGTAGAATTTTATTTCGATCGTAGGTGGAGAATAGAATTGAGTTTCGTCTCGGTATCATCGATGAGAAATACTCTTAGATTCGTAAAAAAACATTCTGTCGCTTCCACGTTCAGCCTAGTTTCTAACGTCGCCCCAAAAGTCAAAGACATGCGCGACACCTGACCGTCGTGGTGATAACGATTGGATAGCAGGTACGCTGTCGTTGGACGATCGAAATTCCATATGTTGCTGAAAATCCACCCCCTCCCAAAACGTCGACAGTTCCGACGAGAATTGATTAAACCCGGTTTAACCCTTCGTTGTAACCCTCTGGTGGCTCGTAATCGTAAATTGGGGTGGCTCTGGTCTCCCAAGCGGCGGGCGTTCCGCCAACCGAGAAGTGTCAGCCCTTCCACGTGTATTCCTCCTTTAATTCGAACCTCCAACTCATCCCACCCCCGTGTACGCACCTGTACGCCCCTTCAGACACTGTTTTCGTGGAAGGGGCGGGGGGGGGGGGGACGCCGCGGCGCTGCAATCCGAGCCCCTCGAACAGGGGCGATTCCTCGGGAAGGCACGGGGAAAAATTTACAACGCGATTCCTTCTCGCGTGACCGCCTAACGTTCCACTCTTTTATCGAATGATTTATTCCGCCCGCGATCCCTTTCTACGCCCACTGCTCGCGTTTGTGTTTCTTCCCTGTTTATTCCTACGACGTAATCGATATTCGCAGTGCAGTCGCGTAGGGGCCCTCGGTGACCTTATGAATTTCATCTCGCGAATCGCGAAGCAACTTTTCGATATAGAAATATTTCACCAAGTACATATTCTGTATAATATTTCAGTTAATTAAAAGATATTAGTAATTCGGTGTCGTCAAGAAAAGTTGTGCTCCGCATCCCTCTCCTACCTACGATCATTGCCCGGCTCTTTACTCCAAAGTACCATACCCGTTATTAGCTCGACGAACAAAGGTCCACGTTAGGGAATCCCCTGATAAAAGCGTACGGAGTCAAGTGATTGCGCCCCTCGCGTAACCAAAGGGGGAAACATATCAAATTCAGATGAACGGAGAGCATTCAAGGAGTCATATATCCTCTCTAGAATAAAACTACCCCTTCCTGTGCATACATCTTTCGAGTGGCGGCGGGTCGTTTTCGAAACTGCCGCGTGTAAGCACCGAGGAGTAAACCCCTGGCCGGACTTTTTACCATTTCTACCCTCCGAGTCGCCGGAACCACCGTTCCAGGGGCGCGAAGGGCGCGCCAGGAGGCGTAAATCTCGAAGAAAGCGTTTCCAGGGCGGAGGAATGCTTTCACAGTCCAGGAACGGCGTGCACACCAAGGGCTCATTTGACCAGACGTACGATAAAGCTTGTGTCTAACGGGCCGAACCTCCCACCCTCCGTTTCTGCCAGCCCCTTTACGAGTTGGATATTCTTTGTGTAAGGGTTCGTCGTACGTCCTCCCGACACCCTGGGCCGCGCGATTCAACAGGCAGCAAATTGCAGCTCGCTTGCTCGGCTGCTTGCGTGGGAACGGTAACGAGATCGCGAAAAGGGCTTGGTAATACACTCTCCTTGATACAGCGTGGCCCTTTTTCATGTCTAGGAGTCGTGCCAGGGCGAATTGCCGCGGAAGGAATTTCCTCGGCGTCGTTTTTTCGTTGGACGAACGCCGGCTGCTGTGTTTCCTCGTTGCCAGGCAAATCGTGCTTTGAAACGTTTCGTTCTTCGTCGATTTCGCGCGAATCGAACCGACGTTAAATATCTTAACGACATTCCTTGATGCACCGTTCGAGTACTCGGTATCTGCTGCTCCAAGTCTGGTATCTGTGTCGATCTTATAGACGAGTTCGCGGTGCAATGCAAAGCTGCATCGATCCTGCGGACGATAATGCATCGTTCGAGCGTGCAACATTTCCGCGTAATCGTTGCGATTACGTTCCTCTCCATAAAACCCAATGTCTGCGACGATTCGAAAATAATTGTTCCCCCCTTTTTTGACGCTTCCTCGAATCGAGTAATCTGGCTTAGACGCGAAAGCACTCGTTGCGCGTTCAGCTGCAGAGCTCGTAAAAGCTGACGCGAGTCCGGCGATTAAGGGCGTTGGATCGATGGATCGATCGAGGTATTCTGTATCGGCGTATACACCGCCCGTTAGACGTATATCCTGGCTATTGAATAGAGCCAATGGCTGGATCGTCCATCGGGGTAACGATACGATGGGCTACAAAGGCTGGCGGCGCTCGCGCAGAAACGTATTGTCGCGAATACGATTACGACGGTAACTGCGCGAATGGAAAGAATTGATATCGCGATATCGCCTCGATACGTTACGTGGATTGCGTGGCACCGTTTTATTGTCCAGACTGCGCGATATTTTTCCACCCCTGTGCTCGATTAATAGATAAATCCTTGGAAAGTAGCCCCCGAGCTGAGCTTTCATTGTCGACGTCGCTCTCGGGTAATCGAGAGCTCTATTTAACGATCGCTTTCGGCCTCTAGATGTTTCAAGAACGGAGACGACAAAAGAAAATATTTAAATTGATATTCCCTCGTATTCTGACCGAGATATACCATACAAACAGAGGAGAGACGAGCTATAAACCAAATGTGGCCCTTCGTGTGGATGTTCGGAGCGTGTTCGTCAGGGAAACTGGGTTACCATTAGAGCGAAACAATGGCGCAGGCGAGCGGGCTCAGGCAGCAAACGGTCTTTTTGCGCACCGGTTTCCGGGGACGGAACAGTTCGATGCACGTGTCGCTAACTCGTTACGAGATAGTTCTTTCACAGGGCAGCAGCTGTTACGCCAGCCGCAAGTTCATTGGACGTCGCCCGAACGTTTTCCCGTTTTTGACGCGCAAGCTCCTGCGATTGGCAGGTCCAGCGAGCCGCGCGACCCAAAACTCACGTCCAGCCGATCCATTTATCCCCACGGGGGTAGGAGAGGATGAAAGGGGCCAGGAAAAAAGCTCGCTTTTATTGGACGTCAGCCGTTCCCGCGACAGTTACATATTGCACCGCCTATAAAGCTTTCCCTCCCGCTGCACGCTAAACGTGCAAGCACGCGCCTTTCACCGCAACCCCTGATGCGCTTGATTCGGCTACTGTACCCGCGAAAGGTGTCCTAAACCCTTCGAGACGATTTATTACAGAATTACTCTAATCTTACGTTTCAAACCTCAGTTTCAAATTTTTCGAGTACACGCGAGACACGAACGCAACCCCTGGCTACAATCCCTTCTCGAATTTACAGTCGAGTTCCCGCGTAAATACGAACGAAATATCGAAATCGCGAGTCAGCTCGCGAGAAGCATACAAACGGGATCCTACTTAAGAGGAGTCTCCTTTGTGCCGTAGAAAGTTGGGCGAGGGGCTGGTGGATACGGAAATTTCCCGAGGACCGTGAAATTTATCGAAAACGCGGCGCGCCGGCGGGAAACAAATTTGCCTAACGGAAGTTCTCATCGAGAGGAGGCTCGGTTGTGCGTTCGCGCGCTTGGAAAAAATTGTGAGCTTTATTCCGTGCACGTTCGCCACGACTGGCAACGGTATCGAGTAAAATCGTTTAAATTCGCGAACGTGGATCGGCGACATCCTTGGCGGCAAACCGGCGACGCCGTTGAACACATTCGAACTGCGTTCCTCTCTCGTCGATATTCGTGCGAGCCCGCAGGACAAACCCAGCCGACGAGGGCTGCTAGCGATAGGATCGAGCGCCTACTGTTCGGATACGAGAAGAACGAACGTGGCTTTAATCGTGGGTTTCGCTATTCTTGGAATAACGGTCTAAAGACAATCGAATTCTGATGACGCGATGCGAACGCATAAAGTCTAGCGTTGGGCTTTGGACTCCACTTGAATTCCTGAGTACGCAACGAACTCGATCCCATCGCTAACAGTTCGGTGTCGTCTTCGTGCACGCGTGTGCGTGGTCTCTGTAACGGACACGGGGGAAAAATCAATTGTTGCTCAAGGGCTTTCAATCACAGGGCTTGCAGGATCTTTTTATTTCCGCGTCCCCGTCGAAAAGTTCACGGGTTCGTTTCTCCTCTTTTCCATTACTTCGGCATAGAAAGCGGCGGGGAACACCGGCTCCGTAATGAAAAATCACTTGTTAACGCTGCGAAAACCTGCTGCAGGGAATACCATCCGATACTTGGACCGTTTATTTGATTAACCTGTCTCGAAATTTTTGTTTAATCAACTCGAACGATGGCTCTCTTTTTCGACGAGTACCGTAAAAGAAAACTACGATTGGATCAAGAAAAATCCACGCAATTATACCGAGCGGAGGTCTGCGTAGGTTTAAAAAGACCGTAGAAATATCGAATAGTTTCGTAAGACACCCGAGATTATCGGTTATTCGACGATCGTTGATTATTAATCGGGTTGCATTTCACCCAACTTCGATGTCGACGTCCCGCTATATTTAGCGGTTCAACGACCACCTAATCAAGTAAAAGACCGCGAAAAACGCGCGTAGACGTCTGGCGGGGCCGGATCCATTTCATCTTGTGTTCTCCGACGGTGTGGCGAAACGAGGAACGAGTGTAACCTTCGAGAAAAGCGAAACGACCGCTATCGATCACAGGCCGGAGAAAGAGAGCGAAAAAACGACGGAGACCCGGCCCGTTTGCGCAACTTTGCTCGTGTGTTGTGGTCGCGGAACGAGAAAACAGCGGAAAATCGACGAGCGTAAAAACAACAACGAACCACGGCATTATTTCGACCAGTAGTTTTCAGACTGTTCGAAGGGTGCATCTCTGAAGAAAGGGAAGAGAATTTCTACCCGAGTTATTTATAATTAGAACGTTGTACATCAGCGCGCCAGAATCCACTCGCTTCCACTGTTCTCTGCGATGGTACACGGTCTCTTTCGTCGCATTTCGGAGATAGCAGCGACGTCCCAAGCGAAAGAAAGCTTATCGTCCTTTTTTCTCGTGCTTCAAAGTGAAATTTTCAAGTTTGGTCTCGAAACTACGCAAACAGAAACCGTGGAGGTACACGGCGGATGCGAAACACGAGATACGCGTTGGCGTTGTTTTTGATTAATACAACTTTGTCCCGAAACGGTGTACGTCACTGTCATCGTTACCTTTTGTGCGGGGAAAGCTTGTCGTGGTAGCTCGTTGCCGCGTTTCATAATTCCCCACGCGGTTTCATTAAAAACACCGCTTAAACAACGCGCGATTCGAGCTGCGACTCTCGAGGCATTCGCGGTGTCCCATCGTTGGAGCACAGCGATCGTCAACCTTGCACGAGAGCGTAGAAATAGCGTTCCTCGGGGTTTGAGCTTGCGAGAACAAAGGAAAACAGTCAATTCTAAGAAGAAAAGCAGACGCGGGCCACGCTCCGAGAAAGGGAAAATTCTGGCACAGAAGTCAAATGACGCAACAAAACTAATTTTACAAAACGCCGCGTTTCGCCCAAGTAAATTATTAAGGTTGGTCCTGCGTTCCCGCCGATGTTGGTCAATAGATTTACCATGGTCTTTCCCAGCTACGGAGGCTGGAGCGTGACGAGGACTCGTCGGGGGTCCGTGAAAGTTTCGTTCTCGTCGCATTGGGGTTTAAGCCGTTCCAAGGGGAACGTGGCAAGATATTACACGCGGAGCTACTCTCCTTCTTCCTCTTTCGAGCTGCGTGATTCACGAAAACTCTGCAATAAAGTGGACCGAGGTTATTTATTAATTTTGTGCGTGCCTGACGGAAGGAGACCTAGGTGGATCTTTGGGAAGAGACGGGGGCTATTTGGCCTACAGCGGTATCGACGATTTCACCGCGTTCTTTGCCAATTAATCACGATTACGGATCCGCGTAATTCCCATCCCCACTGTTAGAGTGACGGTCGATTAAGTCGTCCCAGGGAAAAGAGAGGACCTGCTTCGCGTCGAGTCTGGATCCTAGGTATCGGATTCTCAACGGTGTCAAGCATGATGATCAATTACTATGCACCGTCTCGCTTCGATCCGTCCAAGTCGACTTGGATACTCGCCCCAAGCACCTTTTATCCGCGTCTTATCCGGCTTATCCGACCTTCCGCATCTTCTTGACCCACTGCAAGGGAAACAGAGAGCCGGGGACAAAAGGCGTGGAACAGATTTTTACGCTGTCGTTACTCCGCTTCTTGCTCCGCTTCTCGCACGTGTCTCGATGGAAATGAAAACAAGAAAAAGTGGCCCGACCAGTTTCAATATGTCACCATCTCTCTGCTGCTACCTCTGTACCGATTTTCTGGGTCGGCTGGATATTACGTCGACGAATGGCGAGCCCGCGGCTCGTTTAATCGTCCATCGATTTCGCGCGAGTCTACCTCGTTCATCGTCGAAAGGAAATGCTACCGGACAGATGTCACCGGATGTGCCATGTTTCCGTCGCAGATACGAGTGACGCACATTGCCGTTCCAATGTTGCGAACGACTTCGAACTAACAATGGCTTTTTTTTTTTTTTTTTTTTTTTTAAATCATTTATAGCGAACTCGTGCCCTATACTTTGAAAAACATATTTCCAAAGTTTTTCACGCTCGAACAGTTGTTTAACGTTTCCCTGGAAGCGCGGAGGGAAAGTCGCGCACGACTACCTCTCTCCTTTTTCTTCGCCCTCGTTGGAAAGAGTCCCGGTTGTTCCGCGACGACGTTTTCGCAGACACAAAGACGAAGACCAGACCCGCTGAGAAAGCAGCGAGTAGGCGCGACGGGTTGGAGGAGGAGAACAAGCAAAAGAGGACTCGCGTCCCCGACTCTCGTTACATGGAACCGACGCGGAGAATATTCTTTTGTGCGGGCTCTCGGCTTCGTTAAAATTAAATATCGATTTTGCTTCCAGGGCATTTCATGCCCAGGCTATGGCTGTTGCAATTCTACGCGCGGCTTTGCCACCCGAAAACGAGAGGATTCCGCGTCGGAGGAGGATCTTATCGGGTCTGGAAGAGACTTTCGCTTTCACTCGGCATTCGCGACATCTTCCTATAGAAACGGAGTGGGTTTGATCGGGTAGCTCTCGATAGCAATCGAGCGCAAGTCAGCCCGATCTAAGCAAGTAATTGGAAAGTCAGTTGTATCAAGGAGAATCCTAAGTCTTATATGGTTCCCGACTTTATCGCACGCGATCCCCGTGTCCCAATCTTCTCCAAATTTACCAGCGTCGTCCACTCGGACGCGAACTAAATTCAGCTGAAATTTCTTCCAATTTTACAAAGTGCCAGGACGCTTGCAATTTTGTTTGCGTCCACGCGAGCTCGCGCGACGAGTCTCGATCTCAGACGAGCGGAGAGGCTTAGAGCGACAAAGGAGCCTGGGTAGAAGTCTAGTCATGCCGTGTGATAAAAGCACGCTTTCCGTGGGATCGCGTATTTTCCAGGGATTTCCTCGGAGAACGGCCGCGAAAATTGCGAGAAGAGAGCAAAGCTTATCCCTGGCCCTCGCTGGACCAGCGGGGGGAACACGGTCAGGGCTTGGCATTGCCGCGAAACGACGTTGAAAGATCGTACACGCTTCTTATAGTTCTCTGGACGGACTTTTCCCTTTGTCCGGAATGTCCAGACTCGACCTTGATCCTCCGAATCCCCTTTCTTCGCTTTCTTCCGCACTTGGCGGACTCGGAGCACTGAATCCGCAAAGCCTCGGTTCAACGAAATTTCAGAGGGAAAAGTTTGAGAAACGAACCACGAATAACTTGGTTTATTATAATTAGGCCTCGTCGTGTTATCCAATCCTCCCGTAGAAACCTCGAGAATTCGATCGTCGACGATTCGCCGCAATAAGTCAGCCCAATAGCCGACGCGAAAAGAGGCTTCGTCGCGACAAGTGCATCGGGCAGACGAAAGCGTTCAAGGGAGAGAGAAGGAGCTCTGATTCTCTTTTCAGTGAATCGTACGTGAGGACATTCGGAGCCGCCATTAAGCCCTCAAAGACGAAGCCCCGGCTAGAAGACGTCGGAGTAATTAATTCCTCGCGCCAGGAAATTTCGTTAGAGGGCCTGGGCTTGGAGAACCGAGGTCAGAGGTTCCTACCATCTCTTCCGTCTCTCACTCATCCTTCCAGTGACAACGGCTGCACGATCTCGCGCTGTCTCTGGAAGTGCGAAAGACTATATAACACGTTGACTGTAAAGGTGGAGTGTTAAAGAAATGAATCTGGATAGAATTAATAAATTTTAAAAATGTCGCAAAAATGAGTACTATCACGATTGTTGGATTTTCACGATTATTAGTCTAGCAGCGAACGTATTAAAGCTTTCCCGCAAAATTTCTTTGGATATAATTAGCTTTTCGCAAGGTAAAATAAACTAACAGACCAGAGTGAAAAATTGGCCCTTCCATAGATTCTCGCTGTCTTCGGGATCAGTCTCGCGATCCTCGTGTCCTCGATCTTTTCGTTTACTCTGACCGAAAGTTTCGCCGCGTTGGCTGGAAGGCGCGGCGCGGCGCGGCGAAGCAAACGGAAACGGGAAATCTCCTCGCGAGAATTTATCACTGGCCACGAATCTCTCGACTCGAATCCAATTTTCGAGATATACGAGGATACACGCCACTTTTCTTCCTTTTTTTCGGCCCCTTCGCGCCAACTCCAGCCACTCAGCCACTTCCCTTTCCTTGTTTACTGGCCAGGTTTCCGCGGTATCCGCTTGTCAAAAAGGAGATATATACTGGCCACCGGGGGTGGCAAGTTTCCTTCCACGGCGCTCGCGGGAGACGTCTGGTCCACAAAGAGACTGGGGAGTGGGTGGACGCGCGCAAAGAGAAGAATAGATTCTTGCGGTAGAGCTAGGCATAGGAGGAGAGAGAAAAGAGAGACCTGCCTCGATAAGCAGTCAATATATCGTAAGCTCTCCGACGTTCTCCCCCTTTTACGAGAACCGAGGAATACGCTGATGTCGCACTCCGTCTGATTCGATTGCTCTGATGTACAGGGTGTTTGACAAAAAAGGGCTCGCGAACTTGCCGACCCGATGGCGGGTGACCCGTCGCTGAAACACCCTGTAGAGCTTTTAGTTCCCATCCGGCTACCTCTTGGACTCTTTCAGGTATCTAATTTCCCTTCCTCCAGTGCTTGTCCCCCCAGCGATAAATAACTCGACACCTTGCAGCGTCCAGCTGCACAGTTCGCCCTAGTGGGAAGACCCCGCGAAGACGGCGGAGCTAAGTCACCTTAACGGGATTATCGAGCCTTGGTTCTGCGCCCGTGGCAGGTTGGGCTTCTTCCCGATTATGCGATCGCTCCTTGACTCCGTCGACGAAGAACAAGCTTTTTCGTTTCTGATTTTACCAGAAGGTATCTCTGTCCGTTCCATCGTTACCGAAAGCCTCCAAAATGGAACCACCGCGCAATGTGTCCAGGAATCCTTGTAACTCGAGGACTTCGTCGTAGTCCTAGCAATATATCTCTCGCGCGGACCGTAAACCCCGAAATTCTCCCGTCTCGTCGAGAACGCAGGAGACGGAGCAACGAAGCGACTAATTAAAGCGGAGGCGGTAAGAAAGGTCCGGGAAAAGAAGAGCAGTTACGGTGGAAACGTGTGCCGCAGTTGGCGAATGAGCAACCGGTGGCGCGCGGGCACGGAATATATTAATTAGCCAGGGTGGGAGCGAAACGAGCGGGAAAAAGTTGGCCGCGCGAGCAACAATCCAAGGCGATGGCGCGGGGAAACTCGCGAGGTGGACAAGAAGAAGAAAAAAGGCGGCCGATGGTGGGAAGAGGTGGGACTAGCAAGAGTCGGAGAAGAACAACAATAAAACCCTCGAGTGTAATTTGTCATGGGGGTAGGAGAGGGGTATAGAATGTACATTCTCCCGCGCAAGTTTCCCCATTATTATTAACGCTCTCAGACGTTGGCTGCCGCCGTCGTGGCTCGACTCTCTACGAGCAGCACGCAGCAGCGATTTTTCTTTCATCGCGAGAAGAGAATCTTCGCCCTGGTCTGAGCGTGTCGAGAGCGATTCATCCTCGCCACGGTGATTCCGACGATGCGGTGAAAATTTCATTCCACGGCAGCGGTTTACACGAAGGGCGAAACGAGCGGTGAAATTTTGATTGTTTCTCGCGAAATGGGGGATGAATACTGGATACCGGAGAACGGAGAATCGCGGGCCCGAGTACTGTAATTTATTAGGACTTGTGCAGCCTGTCTTTACGATACTGTCGCCTGGGACGCGTTACTTTGCAAGCGTAGCTGAGAACGCTACGGGGCTATCGAAACATTTCTGAGGTGGATTTAGGACTAGGTAGTCGACGCGACCGACGTCAACGTTACATCATGGCTGAGATGAAGAGCGAAAGTCGTGCCTGAAGGCTCGATCAAAATTACTACGATTCAAGCGCAACCACCATTCTGATTGAGTAGTCGGTCACTCGTGAATGCATCGTTACTTCCTGATACCCATTCACGGTACTCCAAACATGGTTCGATACGAGTCGAACCGAACCGATGTTGCGAGTGTCTACATGCTACGTCACGCGATAGAAAGCAGCGATGTCGGATTCGGTCTTGTAGACTCACCCCTTATGCGGGGATGGAAGGAATTGGATACAGGATTTAATGGAGCGGGCTCGGAACTCGGGTCTTTTGTTTGCTGGACGTCTGTTCCGATCGATTGAGCTATCGCGAAAGATACCTACTTCCTAAATCTAATATCCAAACGGCTGCCGCTTATCCAGCCTGACAAGTGTGGCTTTCCTCGATTGTATACAAGGTTCGGTGTTCGAAACCGAAAGGTAATGTCACTTTTGGCAAACAAAGCTTACGAGTGATCTGTTAAGCATACTTGGATGGACAGGTTTAGATGGCGGTCGAGATGCGTGTAGATCGACCGTGTCGCTCCTAAATTGTTAGAGAAAAAAGTAAAAATTAAGAAAGTTATAAATAATACAGAGATCGATAGGGGTGAAATATTTAACATATTTTTTTTTTTCTGTTTGCAGGTGAGTCCACGGGAGGATGTTTCATTCGGGGACTGTCCCGCGTAACCAGTAGTTGTAAGTACACGCGACTGTTGCCAGAGTTCGTCAAATGCTAATCGACAAATAAGTAATTTACATAATTCGCTAGTCCATTCGGCGGAGGATAAAAGTGCACACTCGGAGTCTCATTACGAGCGAATTAGCTGGCAGAAAGAGAGTGGTTTAAAAGCTTCCGACAGATTCGATTAACGCGTGCGTCCGCCTTTTTCGTCGAGCATATACGGTTCAAGCCCGCTTGGTTTCACCTTCTTGTTGCTTTTGGAAAAAAGTTGGCGTGGGGAAACTCAGCGGCGAGCACGGGACCGAGGCCATTTAGCCCCCGTGGAAGTTATCTCGAGGAACTTTATCGGTTCCTGGGCGATACTCCTCTCTGCACTTTGCTTGGTTCCACCATTCGCGTTCAGCTGCTTCCTTCGCTCCCTTACGACGCACGATTTTTCAACTAATGCCCCGATGAGAACGGAAACGCAACGTTATCGCGTAAAACAACCGCTCGAGCAACTTTTTCCCACCCTCTTCTCTGGGCTTCCTCTCCTCGACTTCGCTAAATCGAAGTACGCGTCGCGATACGACTATAAAGGAGGAATGTTTACAGTTTCTCTCTTTATTATTTGTACTCTACCATGTTTTATATGATTTATGGTGACTGTCTGCCAATTGTTTAAAAAAGCTATGCTCCAACAATGGAGACATCGCTGGTGATTATCGTGACGCCGAATTTCTTTTCCCCTGGGATGCTTAAAACATCTCCCTTAATGGGACGCGTTCGAACGGAAACTCATTTTGCTGACGAAACAACGGCGCGCGCTAGATGACAATGAAAACAATGGGACAGAACGCGTGATTAAAAACGTAGGAGAAGGGGACGAGCTCGAAATCGGGATTCGCTTCGTACCGTTTTTTTTTTTTGCAACTCCTCGTTCGCGGACTCGTTCGGCGCAACAGGACTCGTCTCGTGCCAAATTGCGCGATATCGGACGTGTAATTGCAAATGAGACAATTATTTTAAAAATAATAATAATTTTAATAATAAAATGAATAATAAAATGTCGGAACAGTACAAGGTATAAAAGTTTCAACAAGAGGGCAACGTCTGACCAGGGTCCGTCCTCTTTCGCCCGAACAGGACGAAAGTTCTTTTAGAGAGCCCTGGTAGAGAACGCGGAAGACTTTGTCGCGCGTCCGGCAATTCTTTTTTGTTCGTCGAATAATTCAATAAATTACCGCGTGGGGCGTGGTTTGCGGAGCGATCCGTTCAGAAAATAAAAGGAGGAATTGGCTGGGATAATGGGACCCGCGGGTATAGAGGGGACACGGACAGTTTTAAATCGAGACAGAGACTGAGCAAAAAATAAGGTGCTCGATGGGCTTTTTATCGAGCGATTTGGTCAAGCGGTTCCCTTCGGAGCGATAAGGGAGGATCGTTTCTCGTAACCCCTGGACCTCTGTCTGGTTCGATCAGTACCCTTTTCCCTTTCTCCTAAGCTGTTTTCCCTCGCCTCTCCCCCCCCCCCCATCGTCCTCTCGTCGTAGAGCTTTCCAATTTAATTGAAAAAAGACTCTCCCACTCGGTAGTCAACCTAGAAGCGTCTGCTGGATCCATCCCGAGCACGCGATGGCAAATAACGAATATTACCGTTGAAATTCTAAGCTTTCGCGCAGCGATCTCCCCCAGTCGCGGTACTCGCCCAAATTGGCGATATAAATTTGTAAAATTGGACGGCCACGCCAGCCTTAATTGTTTTGCTCGGTTCTCTCTCCAACGCCCGCCAAATGACGGCGTAAAAACATCGGAGAAGGGAGATCGGAGAGCGAAAGACACGCCAAAACTAACCCGTTGATGGGAAGGAGTCTCCCGACGGGAAGAACTAGTTACAGGGGAACCACCTTCCTAATCGGGGAAATAGAAATTCGAAAGAGGGTCGAGGCAACAACGAGGACGATGCTTTTACAGTTAACGAGGGCATCGTCGGAGGCGCGACTCGGAGAGTGGTTTATACTAACGGCGAGATTAGAGTCTTGGATTCACCCAGAGCTATCCTCCAGTCTCGTGGAAATCTCGGACTGTAACGGCTGGCTGTGCTTCCTGGAAAATCTGACCGTTGAAGTAAAAAGATTCTTCTCCCCGGGAAATCTCTTATCCAGCGCGATCCTTGGACCTCTCGCGATTCGGGAAAATTGAACGGTGTGTTTTCTGATTTCGTTTTTCGAATTTTCGTGGCCTTTCGACGATCTCGCGTTACTTCGTCGACCGAAGTGAACGTTACAAATAAATATCGCCGCGCGTTGCTTTTATTCGCCTCTTGTGTGCGAGAACTGGAAGTAGATAAAAGGACGGTCGTGGGTCAGACGCAAAAGAGAAATTTCGTGGAAGGAAGGAACGAAGATCCGCCTCTTAAAAAGCCGAAAGATTAAGGCACATTATTTCCACCGTTCTTCCGTAAACAGTGGACAGAGCAAAGCTCCAGGGGGTTGGACACCGTCTGATAACGACGGAGCAGCGTAACACGGGCGAGAACAGGGACGGTGGAGAGTTCATTCGACGCTGATTTCGAGGCGTTAAGTTTCCTCCTCGGTCGTTGTCCTCTCTGGTTTTCCGGCTACCAACGAGTCCTGCGAACAGGCTCGTGACAAGGCATTTAAGAATAAAACGAATTTAGTTAATTAGGTACTGTAAAGCTCGAGCAATTACTCGTACAATTATACCATTTCCTTCGATACATTTTTTTATTTAGAATCCACGTTAAAAAATCAGTTCATCCTGTATCGTACCTACCAGCGTCATAATACCCAAACACGGCCGTACGAGAGGGACGTAAAAAGCGCAGCAGTTTGAAACTCTCGTCCAGAATCGTTCTGACGAGGAGAATCGCCTCTCCAACGGGGATGTTCTGGAAAATGGAATGGCTTCTCCAACGTGGAATTTGACCGTGATAAAAAAAAAAAGAAAAAAAAAAGTAGAAATAACGGAAAATGTCCTTCAGGGCGAGTCACGATAAACAAGAGTTTCATCGACCGTCAAATCACATCCAGGAACAACGACGAAGGTGGCGTAACGTCTTGGGTCGGATTAAAGTACTAAATTTCGCGCGATTCTCCTGCCGTTCACGTCGCGCGTGTTATCGCATTATGGCTCCACTCTAATTCCACGGTTCGTTACTTGCGTTTAATTGAACGTGGCCCGATTCAATGAAAGTCTATCGATACTCGGCTGGCTCGCCTCCAAGGGACACGGTTCTAAATACGAGGAGTCCACTGGCCGTCTCGCGCCTCCTTCCGTCGAAGAATAATGGTACCAAAGCCACCCACTGTCTCGTCTTGGCCCCTTTCGCTTCTCCTCTCGTATCTGGGATCGCGGGGAAGGTGTTTATGTGCTCGTTGAAAGATCCGGGGCCGCCTCTTTGTCCATTGCGATCAAAGGAACGCTCGGATTCCGTGGCGAACGAAAATTGACTGGGTTCTTTGTACTCGAGGCTTCACTGGTCTCTATATACCACTATCGCTTTCGTGATTTTTTAAGACGATTTTCATCGGAGCGGTTCAATTGCTTGCGAATTTATCTTTAAAGGAAAGGATGGTTACGATAAGAAGAATGGAATTAAGTACGAATCACTTTAAATAAGTATAAGATACAAGGAAGACTCACGAAACCGCTCCAATTTCGCATGGACTACAACGCACGCATCGCGTGGAATGGCTCGTGCCGCTTTTACGGATCGTAGAACGTGGAATCCTGATAATAGCGCCCGAGGAATTCACTCGCAGGATCTCTTTTACTGTCAGCCGTTTTACAGCCGACCTTCCGCGACGCGTTCGAGCCGAACGAGTTCGTTTTCGCGGCGATTAGGCCGCGATAACGACGAAGAGAGCTCGGAGCATCGAGCGGCCGGAAATTGAGTTAGAATTTCATGAAACGACGTCGCCGACCCGGTAACGCGTTCTCCAATAAGATCACCGACGCGGCGGTTTTGATTATCCTTCGTGGGAGCACCTGGGTTGGGACTGGGGGGGGGGGGAGGGGATGCGTAATAAAACGTTTCCTTTCCCTGGCGCGTTCTCGTGGAAAATCTCACGGCCTCCAGGAGAACTGGAATCGTGGTCAAAAAGAAACAGGGAGATGCGAGAGGGGCCGACTGGAACGAAGGGTGAAAGAGATTTTCTCTGGAAACCTCGAAGAGGGCTGATAGCCCCTGGAGCGTTAGAGGGGGGAGAAGTGGTCCATTGTTTAACTTGATAAATGAAGTAGCCGGCACAGAAGCTCAACGCCGAGTCGGTACACAATAGCGGCCATATATTGTTTCGAGTTAATTCAATGCTGGAAACACAGGCCCCGTCGAACAGGTGCGCGCCAACGCGTTAGCAATGGTCGTGAGACGCTTCGAACGGTATCGAGGAAACTTTCCTTATCCGTCGGACCTTCCGTTTCGCGAGAACTTCCTAATCTCCAGCGACAACCTTTTCGTCTGCTCGTTCAACGATGCATTTGCTCGTTCGTTCATTAATCCAACGGTTGGAAAACTTTTTCGGTACAAATACTAATAGAAAAGAAATTCATGCGATCAAGTAGTCTGAAGAAACGTGGGAACGAATGCCTGGCGCTACGAGGATCTGTACTCGCAGTTGGAGACAGAAACCCGTGCAACCCTTATTCGCCAAGCGTATTTATTTTCTTTACCCAGAGTTCTCTCGGTCACCGCGGTCCTTTCTTCGCGCAAGAATTTTAATTAGTACGTTCTCGAGCGCGCCGGTGAAAATGAGAAATTGTCGCGCGACGGGAAAAATGTAATTCGCGCGAGAGCGCCAGCTTGATTGCTCCACTTCTTCATTTGTAGAATCTCTTTGGTCTCCTCGTAAATAACGAAGGGGATCGATTTCTCTCGCGGACTCTTTGTTTCGCGGTATATCGTTGATCTGAAATATTTGTATTAGAGATTTGATATCGTCAGAATATGTTCGTAAACGAAGAAAGACTTCCTTGGAACGACGTAAAACGCTACGACGAAAACGGGAAAGGAAGAACAACTGTCGCGGAACTGAAACGCCAGTTCCATTCTGCGCTGCGTGCGACATTTCCGCAATTACGACGCGATAAAACCCAGCGAAAATATCGCGTTCTTGGACTCTCCGGCGGTGCAAGGGGACTGTGGAAAGATGGGAGAAAGCGCGCGTCGCTACATAGCGAACGGGACCCATCCAATCGTCCTACCCGTCACGAACGAACCTTCTCGCTTACGAGGGACCTTTAGGCGGATTAGGTGAGAGAATCGTAAAGTGAAAATCCCTCCCCCTCTCCCTCAGGTTAGAGGATTCCCTCGGCGGCGCGGAAGCCTCTCTCGTAACCGACTTTCACCGACGTCTGGGCTCGAACGAGCGTACTTTTTAAATCGATGCCTGAAAAATTCAGTTCCTCGATATTAGCTTCCTTCATCCTCCTCCTTTTCGTCCCTCTGTCCCTGGTCGCGCGTTTATACGCGAAGATACTCGCACAAGAACGAGAGGGAGGGAAATTGGAGCTGGTCAGGTCTCGCGAATCCCCGACAACAGGGATGAGCAAAATTCTAATCTGGGTGAAAATTTCCGGAAAGATGTAACGGATATAGTGATTTTTATATTCGCTTCGTGAAGATTGTAAAACGAATTCTAAAATTACATTAGGAACACGAGGAATAGTGTAGTAATTCGCGCGATGGTCTGGAACATTTGTGTTCTAAATAATTTTTTTTTTTTTTTTTTTTTTTTTTTTTTTTTTAATTAAAGAGGACACGTCGCAATTCGTGCTAAAATCGCCACACGGAGATATTTTAATTGCCCGTCATTAAAGTACCAGTGGACGTTGCAACGATTCGCGCTGGTTTCGCGTTTAATTGGGCATGGTCGAGAATAGAGCGTTACGCAAGCGTGCCACCCCGAAGAGGAAGCAAAAAGGTGAGCGAACACCCCGACGACGAGGAGTGAAATACGGACGACGAACGCGACGGTTATCGATGCGACGATTTTCCCCCGCGAAAAGCAAAGATGCGCAACAGAAGAAAAGCGTAGGCAGAGGAGAAAAACTTTCCGAAGAGACGACAGTTTAATTTATAAATAGCGCCGCCGAGAACGGACACTGGTAGTTAATAAGCTCTCGCTTTCAACTTCTCTCGACGCGAATCTCCGATCGTTGATCTGGACGATCGGTTCACGATTTAGAACAGCAGTCCAATTGTTAAACCAAGCACCGAGACGGATGTCCGAGGTATTCGTCAAGATACCGAAAATGATGTAGGAGTCTAAACGAAAAATAAGGCACGGGGATTCGAAGCCACGATCCTCGGATCCACAGTCGACCGCTTTACCTACAAGACCAATCCCGTACCCTACGTTTCGTGTTCTTATTTGACTCCTTATTGTTGGGTATGGGAGGCGCGGACACTACAATGATATACATCGCGGTCGTTTGTAATGAGTTTCTTCTTTGCGGATAGCACCCAGAAGCTATTACGAGCTACCGTAGATACAGCAAGTTTTTAATTAACGCGATAATGCACTCGTCACCGCGGATTCCGCAGGACAACGGGTTCGGACTCGTAATTTCGAGCGCGTCAACGGTTCGTCGTAAAACTCACCAGCTTCGTGCTGGCTGTAACAGGCGAGTAATTCGGTAACGAACAACGCGGAAAGAACTCGTCAAAATTACGGCGAGGCGACATCCCCCGTAATTAAAGTTATCATCGTTATTTGTCGCGCGGTTCACGAAAACCATTTGGTATCGACGCTGGCGGACCCGTGAACCAGCCGTTGTACACGGTATCGCGACAAAGAATTAAATTTTGCGTAAAAGAGTCGAATAATTGCGCTCGAAGAAACCGTCGAGAGCGGGGAAATTTCGGCAACTTTTCCCTACGGAGTCGCAAACTTTAAACTCGCGACAACCGAAATTATTTCCCTTCCAACCTGGCGGAGGAAACGAAGGACCGGCGGCACTTACTGGATGACACGATAATAAAAGCACACCCACGCAGTGTCTTCCTCCCTCGTTTCTCCCTCCTCGAGCAGCTTTGTACCTACGCATGGGTTTCCACTTGTCTGGCCGCTGATTCACCGACCGCCGTCGCCGGAAACGCAGGCGAAAATAGCGTCGGAATAACGAAGATCGCGACCACGACGACGGCTTTACAGTTATATTGTCAGCACTCGTTGCATCCGCCGCGGTTCCGTGCCGTCGCGTTTACGCGTTCAGCTCGTTTCGCGAGCCACGTACCTGTCCTCCGTACGCCACCTCTGAAAACGTCGGTGAAATATTGCCGGCGAGTCTCGTACCCGTCGAGACGCAGCCCGGAGATCCCCTGGAGAACACGAGTTCACCACTCGCAACTGTTTTGCACGTGAGACACGACCGCGCGATTGTTTTTATACGCAACAGTCATTTCGAGCGTCAGACGCAGAGTGCGCCAAGTTGTCAGGAGCAAGTGTCACCCTCGGCTTTCCGACGAAAGGATACAGGCGAACGAGTGAAACGCGTTAGGGGCCCTATCGAGACTATGGATCAAACAGAATTATCTCTGTATCGGTTTTTCAAAATACGTCACAGGGAAGCGCTGCGTATCTCGATCCTTTCACAGCTTCATTTATGGAGCCGGTCACGGTTCGTCGTAGGAAGTCGGTGGCCAACGAAATCGAGCGATAATACTTGACGGACTACCAGCCTGCCCATCCGGGGGTTATTATTGGAAGGTGGCGGTAATTATCTTAGCAAGAGGCCGCTGCAGCTTAGGGTTGCTCCCTGGTACGGCTCGATCTTCTCGCTGTTTATGACAATGATGGATGGTCCCTACGGTAATTCATCATCCCCCCTCCAAAGTGCTCTCTTGGTGTCACGGATATAGTCCACGGCGATTGGTTAAGCGTTACCAGAGCGCTATAGCCGCGAAGCTCTTTCTCCCGGATTTTTCCTACCCCTCGATCGCCCCGTCGATTACATCAGCAGTTCTTAACCTCCTTAAGCTCTCGATAGAGTTTGAAAGAATCATGGACTGTAATTAACGAATTAGTTAACTAAACTAAATCCTCGAAGAGCGCGATAGGCGTCAAATTCGAACGCTTCTATGGCTTGGAATACTCGAGAGCGATTAAGCGTTCTCAAGCGAAGAGAGCAACGCGAGTAGACGTGGAATTGTTCGCGGTGGCCGCGCAGCTCGCCACGGAGGGTAGCTTGAATTAATGGTCCACGATCCCACGTTCAGCCTCCTTAGTCCGGATTAGTACTGACACGAACGGCGTGTCATTGGGAACCAGGATTCCAGGGGATGGGCTGGTGCTAAGCAGACGGCCGAGAAATTCCCGTGGGGGCTGGGAATAGAGAGTATCCAGTCGTGGCTCGTAGCCGCTGTAACCGCGGATTTCGTGGCTTGGTTCCCACTGCTGGCGTCGTTTACACGCGATACACGACCCCCGCGGTCCTCGAGATTCTCCTAAATAGTGTAACGCGACTGCGGTACGATGCAGTTTTTATTAGGAAAGCTCCTTCCCGTGGTCCCCGCGTGTCGAGGGACTCGGGAACAGCGGGTGTGCTTGTCACGTGGCAGGGGATGAAAAGTGAACCGAGCTTGGAGCACATGTGGCGTACTTTAATATTGGATCACGCGATAGAAATCGTCTATCCGAATACCGTCTTGGTAAACATCCCGTCGTTCCGGGGATTGTGCGGTACTGCGAAGTCGTGTTTGTTTTTTAGGGGTTGTAAAGGGAAGACTTTATCCCTTGACCGTGTAAGCTTTTAAAGCGTACTTCCAGTTGGATAAAGCGTTAACGGTTGACGACAATTTAACCGCGATAAATTCGAATATTTATTTCACGTTCGATTTCTGTTTCGCAAATATTTTATCGGATGAGTGGCATCCCGTGCAGTTCAGAGATAAAAGCTATTGTTGAATCGAATGCGGCATGTCGTTTGTAATTGGTTATTCGACGTGGTAGGGAGTGAATATCGGGGTCGTCGAGTGTTCCATCAGTTTGCAGTGAAGTGTAATAAAAGTAATTTCGGAATGACGAGATCGTTATTCCTTCGAGTATTTAATTGACCCAGCAGCGGGATGGTTAGATTGCCAATCATCCCTTTGGTCGTGTGCGTGTTTTTTTTTTTTTTTTCCTTTAAAGCTTCGAAATATATATTTAACGTATTATTGTTCGTATGAGGGGCACTTTTGTTGAAAAGGGTAAAATTAGATGGTTCGCGCGGATCCCATTGCCGGTCGTGTCTGTGCAAACGCAAATCTAACGAGCCAGGGGTGCTGGACGATAAGCGGACCAGATAAGATTCGCAGCAGCGAGCTGAGTTTTTCACGTAGGAGGGAGTTGGGGCCAGAGATAAGCCGGAGATACCCACCCTCGAGTTGGAGTTTCGTAAGGACGGGGTGGATTTTTAGGAGGATTCCTCGAGTCGGTAGAACGCGCATATCGGCCATTTGTCGACGCGTTTATGGTCGACTCGAAACGATACGAGCTCTCGATCGCACGAAATATGTAGTTCGCGCCAGTGTACCACGCAGCCAATGACGCGACGATAAATCATCACACCCGTTTCGACTGCAGTTCGCATACGTTCTCTCTCTCTCTCTCCTCCGCCATTGATTTCCCTGCGCCGACACGCGCACCGGTTGCGTCCTGGGATTTATCGCGGCTGTTATTGTCCTGCCAGACGACGATATCCGTGTCCGCGATCGTCCCACGCGTGATGGTATTCGCATATATTGCAGTTAATTGTAGCCTCGTTATTTAAAAAAAAAATAGAAGATTCGAAATCCATTCCGTATCACGGAAACACAGGTGTAAGCGGTTGCAAGCGGGAAATGAGCTGTAGTAGAATTTTGGGGTGGAAAGATCGATAGAGCGCACCTGAGGAAATTAACCTGTCAGTCGCGGGGAGAAGGCAACGAAAGAAGAAGAGGGACCTCGAGCGATAATGGCGTCTTTGTGCCGTCGAGTAACAATTTACGTTATGACGTTTCGTCGTTTCCTAATTCCGCGAAGCAACCTGAACTGGCTTTGAGTTTCGACCGAGAACAGCGAGAGCCAGACGAGAGGAAAGGGTGAAATTGTCGAGGATGTAATCCGTGTGTTGGTTCGCTCTAATTACTCCGAATGTTTAGAATTTAGGCGCGACTGGACCAAAGGGGTAGAAGGGTAGCTCGTTACCCAGGATCCTCCTGAGCGCGTCCTTTAGCTTGTCGTAATCTCTGCAAGAGGTCTGAACAGGAATAACGAGGAGTTGCCGCGGCGGAACGGGGCGAAATCGATAGAATTAATGACTCTGCGGCTATATAGCACGTAATATTATCCCTCGTATAGTCAGGCTGCGGCATCGCACGCTTCTACGGGCTTGTTATTCCCGCCTGACTTCCGCTCGATCGATCCTCGCTGACGATTCTTCAAGAATCCGCGTTCTTTCCACTCGTACATCCCAAAAAAACCGCCACACCGAGACGGGCAGTCGCGAATTTTACATTGGGCACTCGTCGAACGTAATTAACGTTTTCAACGACGGTTCGCGGTACCTTTACGATTATTAGCTACGGCCGACACGTTCAGATTCCATCTGTGGTTTTTAATTCTCCGGTCCACCTCTCGATAACGCTTTACCGCGTACCACGGATCGCTGGACGACTTTAATTCCAGCGCATTAAATTGTTAATACCGGCGGCAATAAAGCGCGCCTGGGTTTCCCGAACACCGGCGGATCTCCGGGCCGTTAATGTTCCTGGAAAGCTCGCGCGATGAACGCGAGGCGAGCAGTGCATTGTAATCGAGAAATCGTTGGCGAACGAACAGCTAAATGGGAAACGGCTCTCCATGCACCCCCTTTGGCTGGGTATCTCGCGAACGGGGCATTCGTTGCATTCGAATCGTGCATTCTCGATGTCAGGGCCGACGTTACAGCTGCTGCCCCCCTGATGCAACTTTCTTTGTCGTCCGATTAGCGTCCACTTTCCATCCTCTTACTCTTTTATCAAAAAGACTGGCGAAACGAATATGGGCAGCATCCCTTAACCATATCGTCTCGCGTTTCAATTCAATTTTTTGTTCTTCTGGTATTCGGAAAACGTTCAAGTATTCAACACGACCGTGATTCCTTTGCCCTGTTTGTTCGCCTCTACTTAGATACATTTCGCGAGCCACAATTTCGACGGGAATTAATTTTTTGTTCGCGATACGGACGAGAAGCAACGGTTGGCTGACATTTTTGCTAGCTCGAGGCGTCGAGTTTCCAGGCTCGTCGGTCGAGCCGCGACTAGACGAAAATTTAATTAACGCCGCCGCGAGTGAACGTCTACGGGAACCCCTCGACCTCGTCCGTGCATTTTCCAATTATCGAACTAAATGGACGTGCATTATGCAGCATTTACATTCCAATAATTATGCCGCGAGATTTTGAACATTTCGCTCGCTGTCCTGCGTTAAACATTCGAAGAATACCGGCGCCAAGATTCGAAACGAACGAGGTAATTAATATCTGGCTTCGTTGTTCGACAAAATACGCACCTCAGTCATCCGTGTTAATAGGAAGATCGAGGGAAAGAAAATTTAGAGGCTTTATTTGTACAGGTAATGTAGAAGGGACATTGAAGGAACTCGTGCGTATTTATAAATGCGCGGGAACATGGATTTCAGCCGATTCGCTATGATTCTCGAAGCTAGGCCCTCGTCGTATGCCTTATCGAGTTTCAAAGATTCGGAAGGAAGCATCCCTCGGTCTTCCATTTAACATTTTTCGCTGTCCCTGCTGCTTCGTTCCTTCCTTCCTTCCTTCCTTCCTTCCTGCTCAGAGTTCCTTTCTGCCTTTTGCCCTCCCGTCAGGCGACGACAAAAGTTGGCAAAATTAAATATTGATTTCGTTTGCCTGCGCAGAGATCTCAGCCAGCGAGTTTATCGCTGATTCCTACCGGAAATCCACTTGGCTTGACTTAAAAAGGGCTGAGAACCTTTCCACCTCCCCTAAGATCCAGAACGATTCAGCCAGTATTTGCATGCCACGAGATTCCCCTCGAATTCGTGGAGTGCCACGTCGATGAATCGAAACTTATTGCCGGCGGTTCCGTCCCCCTTTTGTCGTTTGACAGGCTGAATAAAATCAAGTGTGGCATCGGACGATCGATAATTACATTTCATATTCATTTTTATTCCGAAGAATTTTTGTCTTGCTCAAAACGAGTAATTGTAGAAATCTCGTTAGTGTTAACATAGAGCAACTCGTAGGTACGGTAAATCGCTCCAACGGTTATGTAGACCGTTCCGTTGACAGTGTTTGCGAGTGATTTTTCGACCTCCTCGTTAACTGTTTTTTTTTTTTTTTTTTATATTTATTTATAAACAACGTGCTCAAACAATTTTCAAGATTTCCTCGCTAGAACGACGTCGAATTCGCGGCAGTCCTGACCTAGTCGCAAAGTCGCTCGCGATAATTACGAAGACGGCGGTCGTCTCGGTGGTCCCCTGTAATTGAAAAAAAACCAACGCGCCGTGAGGCGTGGGCGCGCGGTCGACCCTAAAAATTCACGGCACGTGATCATGCGCGCGTGAACCGAACGTAATTTCGCTAAAATTCCCGCGGCAGCCACCGGTCACCAGGGGCCTCTCTAATGAAACCGAGCGGGCTAATTAACCTATCGGATCGATTAATCATCTTTAGAATAGCCCCGAGCGCGTTTTCAGCGACCACGAATCGAACTCGGATCCGGAATTCGGCCACAAGTGAAAATCATGAACGACGAAAAACACCTGGAGGCAAGCGGGAAAATAGATTTCATCGAGCATTCGAGGTTGCGCGTTGCTGAATTTTCAAAGTCCCGTTTTCCAAGCCTGTCCAATTGTTCTCGACGTTTCTCCACGCTTTGAAACTGGCAACCGCTGTTTCCTCCTACGCGAATAGATGTCAGAATTGAGCTAGAAACTAAACGTTCGTGCCATGTCTTTGCTGTTATCTAGATCAAACTGACGAACTTGCAAAGGCAGTTAACTAGAACCTCGTTGGAGAACAGGTTCTAGATAAACGAAGTTATCCATTTGTGTGAATTTATGTACGTAGCAGACACGTCCAAGAACTTATCGATATTTTGCACGGCGATAGCCAGAAACGGATCCTCTTTCGTGGAATAGCAACCAGCTCTTTTCCAGCTACTGTTATCGTCGATGTTGTTAAATTTACCTCGAGTGTCTTAGTTTGCGTAATAATCCATTAATCGCAGATTGTACCACTGGGAAGCCTCACGTTCGCTGTTCATCCGGGCTAGTATGAGCACGATCGTTAGAGGCGGCTACATCCTACAGAGGTATTCTCCTCAGCTGTCGATGATGGATAGATGCTACATTAACGCCAGGATTAAGGAGAGAGAGAGAGAGCGCTTGTGTACACGGGCTGGGCAGGTCAATTGATGGATACGTCGTTCTGCGAATGAAAGGTTCCCAGCTCGATTTTCGGTTCAGTGATCCGTGCGGCAATTATTTTTCTCATGGGTGAAATCGAGAATGTTGTTGTTCTCGAAGTCGGCAACTACCTTTTCGATCTGCCATAGAATACACGTACAAGCGCAGCATACTTGTGAACGAAGATGTTAAGGAAATAACGACTCAACAAAGAAATAGGGTCTATTTTGTAAAATGAATCGCTCTTGTCGTTACGAGTTTCATTAACTCGATTATCGAGAATAACGTCGTTGCAGCCGTCGCGACGACGCGATGGCCTGCGCCCGAGTTCTATTATGCGTGGCAACTTAATTTTCTTCTCGCGTAATGGACACTTCCGGTCCAGTTGCGTGCCTCGGACCGACAAGACGCGCGCTGGCCCGCAGAAATATTGTCGACGGTCAGTTTGGACGCGGAGACGCGCAAATAAAAGTAACTCAGCCTCGAGCCGATGTAATTTGAAAATAAGAGAGAATTTACGACGTCTACGGATCTCGTTAAACCTTTCCGCGATTAAGAGATTCGCACGTATATCATCTCCCACGGCGTCGGTGGCGCGTGAACTTCGGGGCAAATTAATCCGGCCATCCTGTTAAACCGGTGCCAAAACCCATTTACGCGTCATAATCTTTGACGTGCGATAACTTTCGCAAGTTATGGACTCCATAGGCACGTGTGCGTCGAGAATTTATTCGTTCGAGAAGCCGATAACAGGCTTGTACGGTTAGTCTTGGCTTGACCGATTAATTGTGCGACCACGATGTATTGCACGGAGAAGGAAAGACTAGTTCCGGGTTGGCGAGAATGTGGTACCATGAGTAAAGATGTCGAGGACGACGAAGATTCATTTTTGCACGGTTGGCGAGCCTTGGCGAAGCCTGAGTAAATCATCCCACCTAATACGAGCAGAAATTTATCGTCGCATGTATTTTTCATACTCTTTCTCGTATCATCGATACTGCGAAAGATGCGAAAAACTGTTTTACGACTCGAAATCGACCCTCCGTGGCAGGTTCGGTGAAAATTCGCATCGTGTTCCACCTTTTCTCGGATACCAGCACCGTGACGAGCATCACGTCCAATCGGTGGCCAGCGCGTAAACCCTATTATACGTCCCATCAGCCCTGTGCCATTACTGTCAGCCGTAAAGTGACACTCGGATACCGATCCAGCTCTGACACGCGGGTATCCGCTAGCTTTGATCCTCCACGGCTCCTCCAGCTGGTTGCTCGCAACCTGGACACGTTTCCTCGCCTAGTTTGACCTGCGCATCGAATATCGTTCATCATCCCGATGGTTCGCAGGGCGGTAATATTCCAAAGGAACGTGACAGCCTGAACTCTATACAAATTTTTTTATTAAATGAATGTTTTTAACAAATTTACTTATATTTTAAATCTGGACTTGCATCGCGACAAGTATCAAACGAGACCGTACGTTTTACGTTTCACGCACACCGACCTCCGCTATCGCTTTCTTGTGGTAACGCGCGTCAAGACAATAACGTTACGTGGTGCACCGCCGACGAAATGCCGTTTGACGTAGCGAGTCTCGAGTGGTTCAAAGGAGACGAGACTTTACCCGTTGCGCCAAACGTTTCGACACCGCTGCGACGCACTTTAGCCGTCGCTCCACCGTGGTTGCAACGTGCACGGTTGCTCTGTTTCTCGTTCTTGAGATGGCATTTTTTCGACAAAAAGTTCAATTTCTCTGGCTCTTGCGCGATAAAAGAATCGTTGAGGTGAAGCCAAGATCTATTCTTGGAACAAAATACCTTCCAACATTCTTTCCGAACGAAGGATTACTGTATATCCTTGCTGGATAAAGGAAGGCTTTCCGTAGTAATTTGGAATCTTATTTTTCTGTTCCAGGTGAGTCCATGAAAGGGTGATTCCATTAGGAACTGTCTCGTGTAAGTAGCGGCATTAACGTCGTCGGTTTAGTATCCTTACCGTATTCTGTCTGTTGCTTTAGAGCAATACCAGAACACAGCTTAACAACGAAGCCCTCTCGCGAGTAACATATCTCAAAGACTTCAATTTTTTCGGGTACTTTGTGCCACGAGGCGAATGATAGCAAACAGGTCATTCGGCGGGGTTTCCAATTTTCGATCTTAAGACAAAGAAGTACTTTAACCTCGTCGACCCTTACGTAAGCAAGGACAAAGGGAGCCAGGAGTAAGTTTGTGGCAAACGAGGCTAGAGTTGCCGCAGTCGCGCGAAAAAGGTGATTACGAGCGGCTGTCGGCGCGGAAAGGCGCCTGGAGGGTAGAAGAGGTTGCGGGCACAGTTTGGCAGGACTCCCGATTCCGTATTCTGCAGCGATCCGCCGCATCCCCGTGCGGTGCGCGTGCCGTTGTTATTGTTGTTCGCTGTGGAAGTGCAGGTAGCGAAAGAGAACACCACATTTCGTTTCTTGGTCGAGGGATAGGGACAGAGGGCATTTTTGTTTGGGTCATACCGCGCATGTGACTTGGGGACACGTTGTCTTCCACCCTTCCTCTCTTCCCCTCTCTCCCTTTGTCTCTACGAGTGGATTCGACACAACTCCCACGCTGAAACACAAATTCCCTCTCAGTGACCCGTGAACCGCGGCCGGAGCAGCATGGTTCGATAGGTTCAACGATCGTTTAACTTTTAATTCGTTAAGGTAGTCCAAGATAGCGGATATTTTCTAAACAAAGGTGAAGAGATTCGTTACTGTAATTTACAATCCGTACGGGTATCGTACACAGATGTACAATTGTATACCGGTACTGACTCGCTCGCGTCAGGTCAGAAGGCATTTTTGTTTAGGGTTACTGCGCGCATGTGACGTACAGGCACGCTGTCTTTCTCCCCCCTCTGTTGCCCTCTCTCTCGTTCCTTCTGTCTCGACACAACCTGGACGCTAGAACACAACTTCCCTCTCAGTGGCCCGTGAACCGCGACCGGAGCAGCACACGGTTCGCGCGTTGTCGTTCAATCGATCATCGCCCCGCGAGGCACGCGATTATTCCCCTCCTCTCTCTACTTTCTCTCTCTCTCTCTCTCTCGACAGTCTTCCGCTTACGGTGACACTTCCGTGACGCGCGATGGACGTTTCCGTTCGTCCTTGCGAGTACTTCCCCTCGTCGTTCGCGCACAGTGTACAGTGATAGCGACGTCTAATTAGACGAGACGCTTGTCCACGCGAAGCCAATCAAAGTTGCCTCGAGTGATCAGATTCCGCGTGAAAGGGACCCCTGACCATTCGAGCCGCAGAATCCAGTAGGATGTTGGACGTGGATTACTTGGAGCCCGATTGTCGGTGAATTTCGGTACCATATCGATGGTTTTATCGCGACTCGAGCTGTGCCCAGTTTCAAGTATTACATACAAAAACATTTTCATTAATGCCTGAGCGACAAATCCACGAAAAGGAACACCTTTAGCAATCGTTGAGTACGAAGTTTTCCTCGAAGTAGCACCCCCGAAACTCTACAGTTTAAAATATCCTCGATAAAGTCGATTGTCTTTACTCGAGACTTCAAGAAGTCCTGTCGACGAAGTCAAATTTGTGTGTACTTGGTCGGACGACTCGAGCAACCACACGTCAACTTCTTCCAAGCGTAGAAGTGGCGGGCTTTCATCGGCGCATTATTTACTCGGTTTAATCGCCTCGAAGAACGTCGGTCGTAAGACGTCTCCGGTAAGGGCAATTGATCGTCTTTGCGAATCTCTTGTTACCAACGATCGGAACCAGAGGTGATTCCATTCGCCGTTAGGTGGAATCGATGACGCGATTTTTAATTAAAAATCGAGCACGCCAGCGTAATCGACGAGATTTCGTTAACGCGAAATTAATGAAGTTACGGTAACGACGCGTGATACGCGTCGCATTAGAGACGCGAAATGCTGAAGAGCGTCCGCAAACACGCGACCCGATTAATAACGAGCGAATCGATGATTTCATGGAAAGCATCATACAGATTTGGCCATTGCTTTACTAAAATACCATAATTATAAACCGCTGGAACGCGATAAATTACCTTGTTTTATCAGGATTTGTGTTTAAATATTTGGGCGCGTTAATTAATTCCAATTAGCGGATTATTTCGAGGTTTAATCGTTTATTCGGAATCTTTAGAGTTCTGCTCGCTTATGTACAATATTGTGGTTCGCGTTGAAAAATCGAGATTATCTAGCATTTTATTTCGCCATTTCGCTGTTTGTCCAGCGGCTCAGCTCTCTCTACATATAATCCTCGAGAAAAAGCTTTTCCTCTAATCGCTCGTCTTGGGTCGATAAATCTCATTCGGACTCGTGTCCCAAAAAGATTGGGACGGTCCAGTCTAAGGGGTTGGAAACCTTTCGGCTTTGAAAAGGAACCTACAATTTAGCAAACGAGTTTTATTCGAAGAGCAAACAACATAATCAAATCAGGAAATCCGTATGCTAATTTGCTTGACATTCTTGAAGCTGTGTTTGATAAAACGTTTTATTTGCGGAAGAAGGTACCCCCTCTCGATCGATTTCTCGTCCTTGCAAGGGTAAACGCTACGAAATTAGCCTTCCTCGTGATTGCGACGCGCGTCGCGGACGGATCGCCGAGCTGGCGCGTTCGGCGCCGCTAAGATAATTAGCAGCCCCCCGTAACCGACGATACTAATTAGCAGGTAAACGGCTCACGGCCGAGCGAGAAAAATCAAGGGATCTTTTTTCGTCCCGGTAATTAATCGGTCTCGGCTCAAGTTCGTAGCCAATTAGCAGAGTGCTCGCTCGAGCGTATGCTGAGCCAACGATTCTTTCGAGGACCCAGCCACGCAACCCTTGTGATCGCAGGCTTCGCTCCTTTTTGTTGTCGTTGTCTTTGCGAATCGACGCTGAAACGCCTTTTCGCGCCGTTTTATTCCAGCGATATCACGTATCCTTTGCCTCTTTACGGTTTAATCGTTGTTTTCGTTCGTGACGAGATGGACAGGTAGACTTACGTTACGTTACGTTAGTCTAGGATAACAGGTTGTTAAGGGTAGTTAACTGGCCTGTAGAAGGTATCGTTACTAAGCATTCACGTGGCTCCTGTTTCCAATAAATACGGTCGAAGAACAAAACACCGTTGACTCCCACGCGATGAATTAAGACGAATGACGGTTAATCGGCGAATGACATCACGGTGTGCGCGTGGTTGCTCCTGAAAATTACCTTGGAAGCAAACCCTCTATCGTGCAACCGTTCTCCATTTCCTGTTCGCGTTGCCCGCCTGTCCGCGGCTTTTAATCTCTCGATTTAACCGCCTCGCGAATACCAAGGGCCAGGGTGGATGGGGGCAGTGTGCACAACCTATACGAGCTCGAAAGAGAAGCAAAAGGCTGCATTGTCGATCGTATTCGGCGCTGGTATCAGTTTCCATTCGGCGGCTGCGGCGGGGGTGGCCCTTTTTCAATTAAGCTTTGATCACAGGGTCGAGATAAAACGCGCTCGGCTCGGTTCGTGTCGAGGGCTGAAGCGAACATGAGTCGATAGAGGCCGAGGGGAACCGTGGAAAAGCACGGGTACGTGTACCCTCTTCCTCGTCGAGCGCGTTAAATGGACAAAAAGAAACGGTCGGTTTAGCGAAATCACCTTTTCGCCCTCTGTCGCTTTTGACGCGGCCGCTTTTCACCGTCTATCCGCTTATTACGTCGCGACGAGCGCTTCCAACGGGAAATCGACGGTGGTACGCGACGAGGCGACCGATTGTTTTCGATTAGGGGGTCGTGTACACCTGGGAGAATCGATTACAAGACGAAGTTTGTATTTTATTTACGAATCAACGGCTGGACTTTTAATTGATGCAATTTTTGCGGTTGCAAAGGTATTTTTAATAGTCGCTCGCAGTCGCAGACGCTCGCATCGTCTTGCCACAGGTGGCGAGTCGTAATAGCGTGGGCGGAGGAACGAAATTTAGACAAATGACGGAGAGAGACGGCTAGGTCAAGAGCATTACGCGTAGAGGATGAACGGTCACCGAGCGTAATTGAGAACTTGGACGGAGTAATTCACGCTGGTATGGTGATGTGTCGGATGATAGGAGCGTATGAGTCACAGAAGATAAATACGAGTCCGAGGATAGTTCGTTTCCATTTTAGGATAGTAGTAATTTATATTATTAATGCGTGCTTCGGAAAAGTTGATGTATACTCGAGCGACGAATGTTAAAGTTTATCGCAAGCGATTGGTCCCCACCAGTCCGTCGGATGAAATCGATTGCGTTCGAGACGAGATATCGACGCGTCGACGGAAAGCCTCGTGGGAAATTAACCAGGTTGATTCTTGGTCGTAATTAACGAAACTCGCATCGCGGAAAATCGAAGCGTTCACCCGTTGGAAATTAATAAAGACGCGTTAGTAGCTCGCGCGGCGACCCGCAGTTTTATCAAATCAGCTTTACGACGAAACTTACGGCCAAAGTTTCCTTTAGTGGTGCTTGACGCGAAGACGTGACAACGATCGCCACTTCGCCGTAAGTTCAGCAGCTTTGCGCCACGATATTCGTCGACGTAAAAATTCCGAAACTGCCGCCCCGAACTCGTATAACTGTCCCGACCGAGGAATAACTGTCCTTCAGCGACGTTCAACGATACGATCGAATTCGATTCTTGGCCGAAATCTAGACAAATTTTTGTCGTCTCGATCGACCTCGAATATCCTTCGTGCTCTTCGCTCTGAAAAAATTCATCAACAGGACTCTCGAAACAGCGGTAAATAACGAAATAAAGAACAGATTAGGGCAGTCGAAATCACAGTTGCCCGAAATAGCCAGCAGCTGAGTGGAAATGCCACGGCAAAAAAAAGCGTATAAAAATTCCGTGACGCTTTTTTCAGCGACCAGGCTCAATTAGTCGGAAACAAGCACTCCTCCTAGGGAGCAGAGAAGTCGAAGATGAAGAAGACGCAACAGCCGGCGCCCGTTTTCTTTTCTCGATCGGCCGTGACGGTCGTCGACTATGCTCCCTCTCTGTCCTGCGGGGCCAGAGGAACGGAACGCGGTTCTTTCTCTTGGAAAGCGGTCGTTCGTGCTCCAAACGGGGACTTAAAAATATCCTCCGCCCGAAAATAGTCGGGTACGAACGGGCAAACACCCCCGACACCGCGTTTCACGTCGACGACGTCGCCATCGTCGTTGGCGACTCGACGCTCACCCTCCGCTCGGTTTTTCTCTCATCGTTTTGTCGCTATCACGCGCAATGGCGTCACAACGGGGGTGCGATGAAAGTCATTGACCCCCAACCTAGCCTTTTAATTTCCTGGATTTATACAAAGGGAATTAAATTTCACCCGACAAAGTTTAACCAGTTAACTGTAATTGTATTTTGTGTTGTGGCTAGTATACTCGTAATGCGTACAAATTTCGTTACCATTGGTTATTTTAGAGCCACACATATTAATTTGATAATTAATTTGTCTCGTATCCGAAAAGAGGACGCCACAGCTGAATGTATTGAGGCGTATTTATCCGTAAAAACTTTTAGTTGAACCACCACCGTTAAATTTCTGTTCGCGCCACTGTCACTTCCCACGTGGCGTTCTCCGTCGTTCTGCCTCCTGGTGCTCGCTAGCCACGACGAAAAGTTCGAAAGCACCGCCAAAAAGACGAGACGGTCGCTTCTCGACCGACTCAACGGCCGTAATTTATACGACGGTTAAAATAGGAGACAGCCTCGAATCGGAGATATATCCTGCCGACTCCACCATCTTGTCGTACACACTCCACCGCCTTTTAACGATCCTTCTTTCCCGGCTTTGTCTTCGCGATCCTTTCTCGTTTTTCAATTCGTCGGAGTAGAACGACGATAGATCGAAACGTTCACCCTATTCTTCTTTTATTTAAATACGAATACGTTGGTGAAACAGGGCATAGCATCGATAGAACCCCTCGCTCCCCCGAGCTTGTTCCGTACGTCGGGCGTTAATTCGGTTACCTACGAGTCCGAGTACGATGGTCAAGGGTCGACTTCCCTTCGAAAGGAACGAGAGACAAGCCAGAGAACAGTAGTGCAATCAGAAAGTGCCAAGGAAGAAAACCGTGACAAATGGTGCAGCCCGTACGCACGGAGAACAACAACTCCGCCCTGGATATGGAGTCGCTCGAGGAGATGCTCTGCAAGGTAACGACAATTTTTCCATTTTATCGCCTGGTAAAAGTGGCGACCCGTAGCCTGGGTAGCCGCGTTATCGTAAACTTTTGCACGTTCGACCTCTCACCTTGCGAATTAACGCCTTGCGGCGTCGCTTTACGCGATCGTAACCCCCTCGATCGCTGAAAACGCGGTACCACGCGACGCGTTTCGAGATTGTTTTCGACACCTGTGCACGAAAAAGAAGACAAATTAAACCCTGACGAGCCTGTAACGAACATTCGAGAATTAATTGGCTTTTGCATAGGTGAAGAAGGCTTTGATTGGCCGAGACAATATTTACGCGCACGATTCCGACTCCGTACATGAAACGATTACGGTGCCTAATTCCCCTCGGTCTGTCGGAACTGGTCAGAATTCGACGAACCCAAACGCGTGCCAGCGTCTTTCGAATTACCGAGAGATAATGACGACTTGAAGAAAGAATTACGTGGAACGGGGGCTTGAAGACGACGTGCAGAGGGGAGTCGTCAGGGGAAAAAGGTTTTTTAACTGCCACTTCCTGTAATGTATTCCGTCAGGCAGCGTTGAATGGACCACTTAGCGAGCATCCCGCGCACACGCATGCTCGCGAGCAACGGAGAGTGCAAGCCCTCGCGCGTAAGCGACTGGAAAGCTCTTCCTGATACGTACAGGCTGTCTCGATAGGTGCGGTACCTTAAAATCACCTTGTTTTGAGGACTATTTCGAGACAATTCCAAGACCAAGCTGCCAGCCTCGCAACGCCTTTTTTTTCACACGAAAAAAATCCTCCATAATCTTACCCTCACGATCGAAAAAAAAAACAGTCGCTTCGCGAATGAAACGAGTACACATCGATTGAGAAAATAATACTCTTACGACTCTACACACCTGCTAGCTTCCATTTGCTCTCAGTATCGCTATCGGCAGGTGATCGAGGGGAGCAAATAGACGTTGGATGCAGCCTCTGTTCCAGGTGGAGTGGGTGCGAACGAAAATAATAGGAGTGGGACGGTAGGACGAGAACTAGCAAGTATCCTTTAGGAATTATTGATTCAGGAAGAGAGTTCGCCGGAACTTGGAGAAATGCCGACTCTTTGGGAACTTTGTACGGTTCGCGACTAAATCGTGCCTGGAAGTTGATTTTATTCGAAGACGGTGCTGGAAAGCGGCGGCACGAGTCGCCCGGTCGGACTTTCGAGATCTAGAAGCGGGACGACATTCCGTCGGAGAATCGTCCAACATCGTCGCGAAACTCTTGCTTCTTGACAAACTCGTATCTGAAACTTGGTAAAGAGACACATCAGCTGCGAGGCGCGACTTAAACGCGCGTCGATTTTCAACATTTGCAACTTTGACGAGTTCCTTCAGAAATTTCATATGGGTACTCTAGATGCTGAAATTATCGCCAAGTGGGGTTGCTGCAATCTCTTTGCATTTTATCTATCGAGAAGTATCGCGACGCGTTCGTTTATATCTTGTCAAATTTTTCAGTTGTTGGTCGATGGCATTTGCACGCGCCAGCGTGGCGGAAAAACTTGGTTCTGCTCGCGAAACGAGTCGCGTTTTCCTCGCCTTCCTTTTGCGCAACCTTTTTTTTCCTCGCTGGATGGACGCTTCTCTGACGTTTCACACAGCAAGGCACGAGCTCTCTCCGATGCAACACAACGACGCAGAGCGACGAAGAGAGAAGGCGAGAGAACGAGAAAAAAGCTTGGTCCGTGTAGCTACTGCGTAATGTAGCTTTAATGTAGCACTGGTGCATGAAAAGTTGTCGTGTTCCTCTTTGACGATTTTCCACGTCAAACAGCCGCGTTGATTTTCACGTGGGCATTCGTGCCAGTGTATTAGCTTTTTACTTGCCCCACCAGCTGTCTCTGAGCTTTACATTTTTCTCTGCTTTTAGCCGTGGCTAAGGGAAGAAAGATCGGGAGAGGAATGAAACCCTTCGATCGGCAAAGCTAACGCGTGACAGAGTTGCGAGGATGGAATGTTTGCTCGATCGATGACGCTCTATCATTTTTGCGCTTCGAGTTCAACCCTGTTTTTGGTTTACGTTTCATCCATTCGTGCAGAGAAACTTTTAAAGTACGCCGAACTTTATTTTATTTATATTTTATTTCCATTTTGTTTTCATTTCATTTCATTTCATTTCATTTCATTTCATTTGATTTTATTCTGTTTCTCGAAAAAGTAATTACGGCAAGGTGTTCTTTTTTAATTGTTACCAAACCTTGCTTAATACACTGTTCGCCATTTTTCAGTTAAAATATAGGCAGCGACACGTTAGTCTTTTCCTCGTCAGCAGCTGCTTCCAATTCGAAGGTTTTCAGCCGTCGCTCATGAAACATTCATGCTCGATGGCCACAGAAAAGCCCGACGAAATTATAAACGGTCCTCTCCAACGGCCAGTTTATTTCGCGAACTCTGGCTATTTTCATTTTAATTGGTGCTCATTGGCCAACCCTCGACCTCTCCTCCAAAGAATTTTATTTTTACAGTCGATCGCGAACAGTCGTTCGCGGTACAGTTTCCATCTTGTTTCCCATATCTCTGGAGACGAAACGAACTACCGCCAAGACGGTTATCGCGTAACGACCCTGTTCGACAAATCGGAAGGGACCTCCGATATTCCCTGGTCGGTTTCGTGTTTCACGCTCCATGTTTGTAATTGATGAAATGCATAATCCACCGTCGCAGATTTGCATAGTCCGGCGAATCGTGAACATGTAAAATAACGCTCGACGCTTTCGTTCCCACCGTATCGTGTTCGATGCACCTCGGTTTCTATTCGCGCTCGCGTTCGAAACAACTTCCAGTGAGACAATTGTTCTTTAATGTCGTAACTTGTACTGTATTGCCATCGTCTCGTTACGTTTCTGTCGTACTAAAGGTGAACGCAGTCGAAAAGCTTGATACTCGAGGCGTCTGGTTTGTCAGATGAAACGAACGATCTGCCAACCGACCTGTGACAACGGCGACGATGATAAAGCTTCTCTCTGGTCCGTGGTCGTTGCACGTTCGGTTCGGTTCCTTCTTCTCCTGGGGGTTACTCGTCTTAACGAATGAAAAATCCTCGCCGCCTATGTCTGCTCGTATCGTTCAACGGGACAGACGTCCAGCGACTCGAAATTGCGTTGGCAGCGTCGTTGAAAGCGCGAGCTATCGTCTCGTAAAACTTTTCTCTCGCGAAACCAGCATGAAATTCACGCAACAAAGGATCGAATCGCGAACCGAGGTAGGATAGTTCGGTTTACGTTTCCTTCCTGCGTCGAGTACGATTCGCTCGAGCAACCGTCGAAAATGTTCTCGAAGTTAGTCAAAACATGTTTGCGATCCGTTATCAAATAGAGCGCGCGAGCACGTGGTGTGGAGGACAGATCGATAATTTCAATTTTCCACCGGCAAAGGGGACGAAAAGTTTGGACGAGGGAAAGCTATGCCTGTGCAGCGACGAATAAATGGCTAACTAACGAGAGAGCTGCCCCCGAGCAACTTGCCGAACGTCGAGCAAACACTTGTCTTCCGCGTCAAGTTCTCCTTAGTCTGCGTCAGGGAATATCGTTCTCAAGGAACGGTTGTAGACACGGCCAGCGACAGACGGTAACGAATCGCGTAGCTCGAATTCGAAGATCAAGCAACCCGAGCAACGGGGAAACGGAAACAAATATCGCTCGTGTTACGGTTAACCGTTTCGTCCTCTCCCCTTTCCTCGACAAACAAACCGGAATCCTTCCAGAATCCGTCCTGCCGTCGGGGCAGCGAACGACGAGTGTCTGAATTTGTTTGCAACGACGTCGATAACTGAAACGAAGAGAGACAAATGGATTCCTTGCAAGACTGGCGCGTCTGGGTTAGGTCTGGTGACGGACGGTTTGACTACGAACGTCCGTATCTACTGCAGCCAAGTGGCTCAAAAGTCGCCAGCTATCGAGCGAAATAATAGAAACGCTAAAACAATGCCAAACTCGATTCATGGAAGGTAATAGGATTGCGCACCCCTCCATGAGATGGTGTCGCGGCGCGATATCACCCTCCATTTCGTCCCCGTTAAAAATGAGACTATTCGCGAGCACTTTGGCGCGAAACGCCGGGTCGCTTTGTCGGAAAATCGTGAAAATATTTCAGGGGCTTTTCCAACCAAGGGGGGTGTAGCGAGGAGCGGGAGAGGGTTGATGCCTTTCGATATAATAAGAACACGGGGTCTCTCGAGCGGCTGTTCGGCCCCTAAGCAGAAGACTCATCCGGGCCGATAACTTCTCGGAGAGGCAGAAAATAGAAACGGATGGAGTAGGGTGACTTATACACCCTACTCCTGGCTATTAGATCCCGCTGTTCTTTTTCCTTCGCTTCGTTCTCCTCTCCTTGGCAGCTCTCTTTGCTATAGCAATCTTGGAATCATTAACGCTCTCTCCTCGCAGATTTGTTTCCCAGAAATTTACAAGGCGAACAGCCTCGAGTAATTACGACCGGTTCAAAGGCGACTCGAGACGATTCTTGGTAACGATACCCTCGAACCATCCCGATCACCGAATGGAAAACTAATCTTGGAGTCGCTCGGACGAACCACTCCTTCGTTTCCCGCTTTCCCTTCGCTTAGACGTCGCTGTTTTATTACTTTCTCGAACTTGGGTCGAGTAGCCAGGTTTGAGTAAGGAGTCGTAACCAAGCCGTCCGTTTTATTCTCGTTGTCGCATGTATCCTATTTCCTTCTTCGAAAAAGTAATTATTTCCCGCTGATTTGCGCGTCCACTAATTAATTTAAGCGGTGTCTCGAGTTCCGATGATATTGATCAAAAGGGGGAGTGTCCGTTCAGTCGTACCGATAACGCTCGTTACTTAGCCTCCAGTTCGGTATCGAAGCTTCCTGCTCCCTCGTCCCGATGCGCCCTGATCTCTCCTCCCCTTTGGTCCATCAATTTTTACGCGTCTAACGCGGCTCCATCTTAATCCGTCACAAGGAGCGACAACGCGTCTGAGAACGCGTTCTCTAATTCAATCTAGCTGGGTGGAAACGTCCGATTCGATTATTCTAGCAGTGATATACACGTCCACGAGAGGACAGGAACCGCAAACGCTCGGTTTTCGGGGATTCCCCGCCGTGGAACTCGAGATTACTCCGAAGCTTTCGCTGCATTCGAGTCTTCGCTTTCTACTCTCTGCTCGTCTTCTGCAATCCGAGGATCGCGAGGGATGTAATCCAGACTAGAGTACATTTATCGGAGTTTTGGTACATGCTGAAAGCGGAATAGTTGCTGGAAGGTCAAAGAAACGCGATTAAAATATCTTGAAAGATTATTTCGGGGCTGTCCTGGTTCACGGTGGACCGTTTCGTCCTGGAGGCGACGGCCTGCGATGATTTCAATTATTTCCAGCGCGCCACGCCATTCGTTGGCTGTTCACCAATGCGGAAGGCGCGCGGCAATGCTTTCAAGGTCACCAACACCTGTCCGTGTCGCCCGCATGCCGCGTCTGGTTAGTAACCTGTCCCGGCACTTTCTCCGTTTCCCCGGCTGGTACTATGCTCCCATGCACCAGGCACAGCCGTGCTCGCCTGGTTATGCATTTTTCAACGAGCATCCGCTTGTCCTTGACTTTCACAGGTGTCCCGACCCTTTCCAGAACCCTCCTAACGCGAATGACCATCTCCCTCTTTGAGCCGCAAAGCAACCTGTAACTCACCTTCGATTATCGAGCAGTCATTTATTCGTACAGGACACAAAGTGTTCCCTCTAACGAAAACGTCAGTTCTCCGAGGGTAACAATCCCCCTGGAGTAGCGATTCTTTCCGTGTCAAGCAGGACGCACGGTTTGTCGGCCAAACAAGCGGCTGGAATCTGGTTCAAGGATTTCTCCAGCGAGAGGTGTTCGTTCGTCGTGCGCAGCCAGTCGTTGGAATTCGTTCATCCAATTTTACGGTCGTGCTCGTTCCGACAATCGCGCACTCCAATTAATCCGACCTCTATCGAGAGTGGCGCAATTAGTCGCTTTATCCGGTGGCGAAAATTTCGAGTGCCGCTTTAGCGCCAGCCACGTGACGCTCGAGAGGGCAGCGCTCGATTAAGAACAGTCGCTTCGATACCTCTGCTCCTGGGGGCACCTGGCCGTCGCCCTCCTTCATCCAGGCTCGGAGATTCATTTTTCGCGAGGGTCGTTCAAGACGAAACACGCGTGGCCTCTGGTGACGATGCTCGTTCCGCGGAAAGCCGCTTACGGTGCGACCGAAAAGGGCGGAAAAGCTCTGGAACGAGAGCGGAACCTTTGGACCGTTTTCCAGCCCCTGATGGGAAGCCAGGGATAAACGCCAAAGTTGAAAGCCATGTTTTCCTGGAAGTTTTTCGACGGCATCCGTCGAGGAAATCCCCTTGCTCGAAATCCTCGACGCGTGAGTGGGTTCGTCGGGCACTGTCGACCGTCGAGTGATAATTGTTTTAGGTGAAAAAAGACTGCGTAACCCGGCATTACCCCGCGAAAAGTAATTTCTCCAAATCCATTCGCGGCTCGACAGAAACGAAAAAGGTCACCGTAACGATCATCAGCCTTCGCGACGAACGCGATCGGTAACTTTTTAATTAAACCGAGTTCCAGTAACTCGCCTCCGGGGAAAAGTAGCGAAAGGGCAGGAATTTATGCGAGGCTCGCGCGCCTACTCCGATTTCAGGGCTCGTATCCGCCTCGTGAGCGGCAAGAAACGATCTCCGGCATCTACCCCTTGGCTGGCCAGCGTAAAAGGGCAATAAAACACACGGGACGCATCTGGGTTACGAGCTTTACAAGGCGGTACCTTCTTTCTTTATCTCGTGGCAGGCCCCGTCTCTCGAGTCCTAAGCGATTTCTCGAACCCTGTTCCCCGCGATCTCGTCCCTCGATCCTTGTTCCTTCCAGAGGATCTATCTCGTGGGAGGGTCGCGATTCGCGCGGCTATCTTCGCGCACCGATAAGCCGCGTTTTTAACCCGCTCCTGTGTTTATACTGGAACGACTTTTCCGTGCACTCGTGCGTATCTCGGGTCTTTCTTCTCCATGGTGGAACTGAACGTTCGTGGGGGAATATGCCTAGGCGAAGGGTTATTGGACGAGCGTGATAAAATGCAGCTCCGGAGACCTGCGCCTCGAATGGTTCGAGCTGAAAATCGGTGAACCTTGCGATGGATACTCCAGCGAGACGGCAATCGCTTTAGAGTAATTGCACTTGCACGGAATAGTTGTAAAGTGTCCCTTCTAGGAAGCCTCGCGGGTTTGTAGATCGGAGATAAATAGGGGATGTTTTTTTCTGGTGGTAAATCTTGTTTCAAGGGTGAAGCTAGACTCCTCTACCGTAATTTCATTACAACTTCGCCAGCTTTTGTACCAGAAAATGAACTCGTTAACGCTTAACCTCGTAACAATAAATATTCATGTGTAAACGACGCGAAGGTATCTCTACACAGTTGTATAGCGTTCCTAAAAAGAGAGAATAAACTGTAGGTATCTGCATCAATAAACCAATTCTGTTTCGACACCGACAAAGGAGCTATCCGATGGATCGCCGATATCCCCCTCTGCTCTTTGACCTCCTCCGATAGATTAAACGGGAGGCTCTGTTAGTTTTACAATGGATGTATTTCATTTTATCCAATTTTATTGTATTTTCATCTATTTCATTTGATTTGATTTGATTTTACTTATCGCGCACTTGTTTACTTCGCATTACCGAATATAGAAACCAAGGCAAAAAATGGAGTAAAACTGCTACCACAAGAGATTCGTGTACGCCGCGACTTGTATGCCAAGAAAAAGAGCCCCAACGAGCGTTATTAGCGTAGTCGACACGCCTGAACGATTTCTCAGCGTCGAACATCGTTCCAGTGGTTTACATTTGAATTATCAGAATACAAAGAGTCTCTTATCAGGTAGAACACACTCCAGTTGCTTTCCTTCGAATACTTCCAAACAAGTAGTTCCGCAAACCCGCCAGACTACGTTCGTTCTATTCGAACGAGCCAGCTAGTCGCGCCTTATTAACTTCACCGGGAAAGAAGAAGTGGGAATTACGATCGCGAAGAATTAAGGCATTGTCTACGCGCGACGTTCATTCCCTGGTACGTTTTCGAAGTGTTTGCACTCGTACTCTAGAAACACTCTTCGTTCGTGGCTTTAGACTAAGCCGACGTCCTACTTCACTCGTCCTTTCTTAAACATCTAATTGGATGCACCACCTCTTGGAATACTGTTTAAGAGACTTGAATTTTTAACGGAAACATTTACAAGTCCAGAAACTTTTGTCGCAGAGGGTTAACAAAGACAGAAAAGAGCCCTTAGTCGAATTTCCACGACGTCGTATCCGGTCAAGACGGATTCGTTTCTCGACCCATTCGTTTAGGTTACTCTGTTCCCTTCCGTTTCTCTCTCAGCTTCCTTTTCCTTTCCTGGATTTATCCCAGCCACTTACACTCACCGTCTACCTCTGAATTTATTCCACGCCGGCCGGAAAGCTGGGTCCCGCGTCGAAACACCTAATAGAACTTCCGCGACGATTTATTTTAATCACCCTACGCGACGAAGAATTAAATACGACCCATGGGTCGATTCTACCCTCTCACGGTCGGACGAAATCCTCTAAAATCCGCGAGAAATATTACCAAAATCTTTCATGTTGTAACTAATCGTGAAACTAGAAATTCTCCAAGAAACCTTTTCACTTTCAACCTGTGAAAAGAATGCACTCTCTCGTAGCGATGCACACGCTTTTTCCACCAGTTTACCCCGCTCTGTGGTTCCTGGAAGTTTACGTTTTACAAATATTTGCGGTTCTCTTCCCCCTTGGAAAATATTTAATTACCAACCGCGATCGTTTTCAGTGTCTCGAGGTTCGAGTTACGTTAAACGCTTCGAAAAATAAAAATACCTAGAGAGAAACGTTAACAGGGGGATGGGCACGAATTGTAGCCGCAAATTATCGTAAAACTTGAGCCACCGCGGCGAACTCCATGGGCAGGCGTAATTAAAAATTTCGAACGTTAAGTGCACGCGTATATAAACGTGTACGATATCGGGCAACGTGGTCCCCGAAGACTACACCCTCGCACCGATATCGATACCTGGGGGTGGACGGTAATCTTGCTGACCCGTGCTGGCGCGTTACCGCAATAACTAAGTCGTCGTTAATTAGAATTCCCGTAATTATCGGCGTTTAAAGATAGGAACGCCTGAGCGAGTTCACCGCAACGAAAAATCGTCGTTAAACTCCCATTATCGTCCCTGGACGTACCCATTTCTCTTTCCAAGAGGAAGTCGGAGTTACCAACAGAGTGTTCTGCGATATCGGCCAGAGCAATCTGTCTTATCGCTGGAATGTTCTGCTTTATCGAGTTCTACCAACGGAATATTTCACCGTGAAGAAACCATCGTGTCCCAATCATTCCATTTTTATTTATTTACTCGAAGAAAGGTCGAGCATTTAAACGACACTTGTAAACCTTCTCCCAAAGGTTGTTCAATCACTTGGTTCACGAGCCCCGATTCCCACGTTTAGAATCGATTCCCAATTCGCGCGTATACGTGTTTACCTTTCGTTCCCAGCAACGAGGTTCCAAAATGCTCGAAGGCGTTTCGAGGAATACGATTATGACACCTTGCGGCACGCTGCCTGCGGAACAGGTTGCGCCTGATTTTATCGGTACACGGGGAAACGCGTGTAAATATGCAGATAGCTGCTCGGCAAACCCGTGTACCCACGCTAATACCGCCAACCAACCCAGTGGTTACTCGCGAATGCAACAAACAACGACTCGAACCAAATGCGTTTGCGAAGAATGGGAGGAGACGACTATGCAGACTCGCGGTTTATTAATTAAACGCGTTCCCTTGGCAAACGATGAAATTAAAGCACGCACCTGTCGCGATAAGGTAGCTGCAAACTTTCTAAGTGGTTTCATTGGAAATCGAGACTTGGAAACTGTTGGGGAACGCTGCAACAGTCTTCGACTTAATCGCTCGATGCTTCCCCAATTTCATTCGCGATTAATCTTTGTTCGTCTCGGTTATAGGACGCGTTGAATCTGCAACGCTATCGAAAATCGTGTACATGTCGCCGTGAGAACCGGATCGTTAGAAGTTGCTGACGCGAATAGAGACGTATTCGTGACGTTCCTGTTCTCGAACTTTGCTAACAATGCACAGTTGACGGAACATCTGTTGACAAGAGACGATAGCGGGGGACTGTAATCTGACATGCATCGGTGGTATATACTCGCGGGACCTCATTACGGTATTCAGAGAGTCGCGATTCAACCGTGCCCGATCGCTGCCAGCAGCGGAAAAATGCGATTGTCAGATCTGACAGCCAGAGAGTGGAAACAGGCGATCCAATGGAACCTGTCGGGGAGACGAATTTATTCATCGGCTGTATCAATTTGTTCCGCTATCGGCTTCGTTCGTTCGTTTGAATTAAATACCGCTGTCGCGAGTGACGCTCCGAATTTATGCCAGAATTTACGTGTGAATTAGCTACTGCGCGGCGTCTTTTAATTTAGATTGATGGCGATGGTTAAGATTTGACCCGGCCCCATATTTTTATTTTTATTCGCGCCGATTATAGAATCGTTCGAGTTGCGGAGATTTTCGACGAATTGTCTTCATACTGCGATTCCCAACTCTTTGACTCTCCTACCGAGTCCCATACATTTTCTGCTACCACGCGATCTAGTACCTGCAACGTTCCTCGACAGGAGACACTAATATTCCATCGACGAATTAAACGAGCTAAGCGCAATTCGTCGATGTTCGAGCAGATTCGCAATTGCTTCCGTGCCCAGGAGACCTAATTATCAGACGGTCGATTCGTCTGCGATGTTCGGTCGAGCGAAACTCCGAGGTGGTGTACGCGTCGCGACGCCAAACTTGGCCGTCAAAGTTCCGCGTCGATTATAGACGAGCAAGCTGCATATTTCAATCCGTGCAATTACCCTAGAGGTATACGAGTTCTTCGAAAACTCGTCTGCTGTGGGAATAGCTTAGCTCCGGGCACTTGGAAATATTTTCCCGTCACCGAAAGTATTAAGAATTCCAAAACTCGATAACGATTATCGTACGCTATTAAATTATACGAATTTAACGAGACGTTATGCATCGATGCATCGATGCAAGCTGGCATCGTTTGGTAGATTCGACAGAAGCGTCGATTAAAACTCCTGTATCGTCAGTTGTTCCTAATTGAGCGGATCTCGCGCGAATGCTCGAATTACGTGCAGCATCGTGACGTTTCAATGCACTTGCACCTCGAGAGACGAAGATTTGCTATCTGCTCGTTCGTGGAGGCAGAAGTACTCTTGTAAAAGAGAAGCTATTCCGTTCGTTTGAAATAACATATTTCTAACCGAAGCTATTCAAGCGAAGTATTTCAAGAGACTCTCGCGCTTACAGTTCAACGAACATTTTCCCATCCCCTTCGAAACGAGGACGATACCGAGCATTAACGAGGAACGAGATACAATAAATCAGTGTTTCTCAAACTGTGCTCCAGCGGATGAGACTTGAAAAGGAAACAGGTCGACGGGAAACAAAACGACAGCATTCTTCTTGAAACGTTTGTAATATTCGTGAAATGGGTTAAGAAACGATCATTAAATTCTGCGTACGAAATTGAGGTTTGAGAATCACTGTAGCAGTCCCTTTTTCTCGGATTCGCGGCTGTTGTACGCGACACGAATAATCGCCTTTCGAACGAGAGGTACACAAAACGCAAACGCTTTTCAATATGCAAAACAAATCGATTCCCGTCCCACGATCGACGATGAATAAAGCAAATATAATAAATTTCGAATGGACGAGTGCGTTTCTCGTTTGGCAGCCGCGAAAAATTGAGTCAGTCCGTCAGGCAAATTAAGCTGAACTCGTACAAACGAGCTTTTAATACCTCGCGCAAAAATGAAATTCGTCTGGTGTTGGGGAAAAAGGTGCGCGGATAATATTTGCTGAACCTCGAATAACTCTCGTATCAAGGTTTCTGGTTTCCAATTTTTATCATTTTTATTCTGGTTACAGATTATTGCATTCGGTCCGATATTCTGGGTTGAGGATCAACGATAAACTAGAATTGTTTAGAAGTCTACGAATTGGATCAAACTATGCAAACAAAATATACAGATTTCTGTGTACGTATACACCCTGCGAAAAATGGGGAAACTATCGGCAGAGCCGGGCGACGAAATCACAGGTTTCACGATGCCGCATCGAATCACCATATCCTCCTGCTCCTGGCTCGATTGCCCCCGCGGACGAGGCTTTATTATCGACGCGGTAACGCCGTCATCGTCGTCCTCGCGATTGTTAGTACGATCGTCGTTATTGTTATTGCATCGCGGCGGCCGAAGCGGTCGTTTTCCCGGCTCTCTCGAGTGCCTACGTGCCCAATTCCCATCGCAATTTGTGCAACACGGCCGACAGCGGACGCCCGACGGAATTATTTTCCATTGCGGGGGCAAATTTTTGCGAAACGTCAAGTCTTGGCCGCGGTAATGCTCGTACAGGCGATTCGCGAGCCCGTGACCGGATTGTTACCTCGTTTCGAAAAGAAATTTACGACTTTCGAGGACTTTGGTCCAATTTCTGTCGTCGTCCAACCTAACCGCTTAACGACGCTCTTGGAAGAGGTCGAGAGATCGGAAGCCAGTGGAAGAAATCCTCTAACGAAAGGAGGAGTATTAAATTTGATGGGGTGATAGCGGACGAGCGTGCAGCAATCGCTGTAAATAGGTGGATGGATCCAATGATAGATAGGTGGTCCTGTCGGTTAGGGTTCGATAACGTAGATTACTCTGTCAGGAAGGCGTATCGGTCTGTTGGCGATGTAAAACACCTTACTCCGTTAATAACACGTGGAAGTAATTTGGGTTTTACGTTGCCGGCATCTCGCGTGTCACGTGTCGTTATTCGGAGAAAGGTTGGATAGTTGGATTGTTAATCGTAATCGGTCGTTAAGCCTGAATATAATTGCTTCGTCGGTTGCCCACGGTGCTAATAGGAACTCGATGAATTGTACGCGCCATTGGTCATCCTCTTTGCGACCCGACGACCGCGGATATAACGCTAATGAAATTCGAATCATCGGAAATTAATTCGCGAGCACCGGCCACCGACAGCCAACCATCATCCGCACTGGGAAATGGGGATATCGATTTTCGTCCAAGCAAAACATCGTGTCCCGTTTCGCGCGTTCGCGATTATTACGTATAAAGATTGATAACAAGACGAGTGTTTTTAAAAGCAAGCTCTTACTCGCTTTACGGAAAAACAGAGTATAAGCGAGAGAGAAGGTGAAAAAGCAAGATTCGGCGAATAGGGCTATTTTACAACGTAACCGAAATCAGAGGAACGTTGAAAAATCAGATGTTATCTTTCACGCCCTATTTTTACCGTTTCCAGCGCTGGAAAAATTCTCCCAACGTTGGCTGCTGTGAATAAGTAATGCGCCCTGGGAAGCCTCGATCCTCGGGAATTCGCTCTGTTTTGCATCGATTCTCGACCATCTCTCCGTCGCTCTGTATTTTTTTATCAACTCACGCGTGCCACTCTCGCGCGATTAATCTCCGCAACGAGCAGCCAGAGTTAACGATTTTCCTCGTTTTTCGACCGCTTCGAGCAATTATCGCTGATCTCGTAATGGAATACAGCAGTGTCCCTCAAACTGCTCTTAGAGGATTCCTTGGGAATCCAAAAAACACGAGCTATCAGGAGAAAATACATTTATTTGTTATTATAATTCCCTATAAACGTTCGCCCACACTTCTTGAAAAAGAAAAAAAGAAAGAGAAAGAGAGAGATAGTAATAGGTGGCTTAAGGAAGGATTGAATGTCTTTTAACGCGAGTAAGTTGTAATTGAAACTAAGTTGGAGATAGGGTCTCTCGTTCTCGGACCAGCAATTAATAGAAGCAAGATTCCTAACGTTGGCCAGGGGTCGAAGCCAGGGCTTGTTTAAGTAAGTTTCATTGCGATAACTTGGACGATAATAACGGTAATAATGACAACAGGGGCGAGAAGAAATTTCACAGAGAAGGGTCCGAGAAAACGAGCACGGTACAACAGGTAGCATCCAGTCGAGGGACACGTCTTTTGGGAACTTTAACCGAGCACGGATTGAGGAGGAAGACGCAGCGAGAATTCACGAAACAGCGTTAATTTTCGTTACTCTTTGAGTATTCTCGAGAAATCCAGCAAATTACGGTGGAAAGTGTATTTAGAAAAATGTTGGAACAGTTGCTACATATAATATGAATTAGAATGACACTAGTCACTAGGGCAATACATCGTGATATTTCGAGTTGGAAAGTGTCGTCCATCAAAATATGTCGCGATCTCTCAGGATCGATGCGTCCTCTTCCGTCGTTGACAAAGGTTACCTTGGTATCCATCGATCTCTCGATAGAAAGTTTAACAGAGACTGAAGAGGATTAAAGCGATTTTCTGTTGCTTCCGTTGACGTACGCTCGTGCAGTTCCTCGACACCGAGAACTTGCCTCCTCGTCGACGGAAAATTGTGGAAGTTTCGAATTGGAAGTTGAATTAGATTCAACTTGGAAAGTCCACCAACGGGGCAGGTCACCGCACGGTAAAATAGCCAAAAGTGACGATTTCCTACTTTCGGTCACCAAACCTACTTTCACCCTTGTTTCCTCGCCACGGTGAATGTTATCTGTAGAATCAAGCATTTTTCGCGTGCAATCTCTCTTCACCCCGTTCTAGAAACCCATCCAAAGCATCGAAATACTGTCTAGAATTCCACCGAACAAGCAACAACGGCGCGGGCGTGACGGATGACGCGAATCGCGGACTCGTGGAAAAATAAATCAAGACACGCGCAGTCGGTTGTTCATCAGTCCAGGTCGTTTATTAACTCTGGCTCGTCTATCCCCAGCTCTCAGCCAATGGAGACGCGATTACGTTGGATTCGTAAATCCTCCCTCGCTCCATCGATGAACCCCATCACTCCGCAAGGCACGATATTAATTAATAACATTAACAACGAGTAATAACGGTGTTAAAATGGAGGTCAACGACGACTAGCCGCCGCGACACCGTAAGGCGACACCGAGGGCGTCGTAATTTTCTTGCTCTCCGATTTCATTCCCCAGAGAGTGAACCAGGTTGCTGTACCCTTTTCCGCTCGAAATAATTAATATACAAGGCACGGGAGAGCGATTCGAAGGCGGTGGGATTTCGGTCCGAGCATCCGCTAGCACACGAAGAGAACCCTCTCCGAGGAATCGACGAAAACCATGAAGTGCTAATGTGCCTCCCGTAAAGACCTGCCGACCCGACTCACCAACCTGTTCATAAAAAATGAACGTGGTCTTCAGCAGCGTTTCCAGGATTCCTGCACGCGAGCCCTTTCGGTATCCGCGAGTTTTCGGGTAAAAACGCGAAGGAAGGTGTCGAGTTATTTTTTTTGAAAAGAAAGGGATAATCGGTTCGGCGCATTGGTTTTCCAAGGGAACGGAATCAGTCGTACAGGAGCGCGTATCGAGCCTAGTATTTTTCCGCCCCTCCCCCTCCCCCCCCCCCGGGGGGTTTATTTTCGCTCACGCGACAGGCTCGAAGTTGCCATAAATTCAGCGACGCAAAGAGAAACGAAACTCAAGAAGGCACGAGATGCTTTATGTTTCGCATCACGCGACCGACCGATAACATTAACGAACCAATCCCTGCCGTCCCGTGGTTTCTCGGACGGTTTTCCACCCTTCTGAACGTCAAGGCTGAAAGTTATCGTTCCGTTGGTCCCTTCAGCCCTCTTTTCCCTCGTTCCTCCAGGCCCCCAGGTTCGCGAGTTCCCTCTTTTTCTCCACGGAATGCGTTCATCGCCCTTTCATTCTTTTCTTTGGCCCACTTTTGTGTTTCGCGTGGCTGTCGACGGTGTTCATTAGACACGCTACCGATTTTTTATGACACGCTGCGGACGATAAGGATACAATACATACGTCTTTATCGTCGACCTGTAATTATCGCGCCCCTCTCGCCATGCTTTTCAAGGGGTTACACGTGTGAAGGACGAGAGGGAAGTGGACGATTTCTATTGTTTCGCGCGAAACGATTAACCGACAGTGCTAATCGAGAAAGTCTTTTTCATGAAACCAATAATTTCAACAAACACGATCAAGGAGAAAAACACGAATTTTACGTTATCTCGAAACAAAACAGATCCTTTAATCATCCTCGCGTGCGCCACAGCCCCTACAGGCCGTGCGTTCGATCACAGGGACAATGCCATGGAATTTACGACGTCGCGATTAACCTTTTGTGTAGCTCGGTCTTTGTGGCGTTTCTCTTGTGGGGGTAACAGAAACGAATTCGTTTCTCGGCGAATTGTTTGTTCATCGTTTACGACGGACGGTGATTCGTAAATGTCTCGGACTAGAAAATCTACTTTTCTGATTTACACCCTCCAAAGGTACAAAGGAACATCTTGACCTCTTGAATCATATTAATTTATTCAGTTAATTCAGTTGACGTGATCACGGATGCAACTTGATACGAGTTACGCTGCAAAAGGTTAAAATAATAGAATTATCAACACCCGCAACGACTCCGAGGTCTACGTATATCGGCTCGGCCTATCGCGAGCTCGAGAGCGATTCGACTTGAATTCCTCCAACAGCTCGGCACTCGACTTCGAAAGCCTCCTAGCACAGGTGTTTTCATTTTCCAGCCGTGTCGACTCTTTTCCCGCTTTAATCCCTCCCGACCTCTCTCTGTTTCACCCTCTCTTCTCGCTACCTGTTCACTTTCATCGAAAATACACAGGAGCGAAGTGCACGGCTCCGTTCCACAACGAACACATTCCATTTTAACCGCGTAACGGTTCGATAACGATCGGATTTTGCATCGGGAGCACCACGGCTCGTACACGATACTTATTTCCGCTTTTCGTTGAAACATTTCCCTGCACGCGAGCACGAGACACGCTTTTTTTCTTCTCTAGTCGACACTTCCGAGTTGAACAAACATTTTGTACATACGTACACGGACGACGAATCTCGTCTAATATTTACTCTGTTCCTCGGCAATGCACAATATACTCCGCGTTCCAAGGATTTATCGACAGGGCGTTCCGCATTGCCGTTAGAAAATCTCAAAAATCAAACTTATTTTCGCGATTCTCTGTATCCCCTTTAACGCAGGCTGGTGCCGCGAAGCGTCATTCGCGACAGGCTAAATTAGCTAAGAGTGCCTTTGATGTCTCAGCTGCTTGGTCGTTCGTCGAAAGATACGCGAGAGGCAGCCGTCTCTGTTCGTCGGTTAGCTATTCATGGTGTCGACGGTATTCGCGGACGAAGGGTCCTTCTCCTGGCCAAGAAGACGTCTGCTGGCTCCTGTGAGCGAGGAGCGAGCTACGATTTTCATAAACCTTTATTGCCCAGGGCCGCTGTCACCGTAGCCGAATCGCGAACCAAAGAAAAGCTTAAGCGCTGACGACAGTTTGAGAGATCCTCCCGACGACTTCTCCCCGGTATCCCGTTTGCGAGAAATGTACTCTCCTCGTCGAGACGTCCTTTCTTTTCGGCTCGTACCGCGACTTGAACGCCGCAGGAAATCCGCGCCTACCCCGTTTCGAAGAACGTTTCTACGTTTTCCGTCGGCCCCTCCTCCCGCTCTCATCGCTCCTCCAGGGTTCTTTTCATACGTTCTTCCATTTTTCCCCTCGTTTCTTCGCTCCCTCTCAACGCCAGATGCCACTAACTGCACCCTCCGCTGATGAGATCCTCTCAACCTGTGCCTGTTCAGCTCCTTCCACCCAGCCACAGGCTTCCTTCTACTTAGGCGTCTTCGGGAGCCTCGATCCAGTCACGTGGATCCTCGAGTTTCCGTGATTTTCGATAGGTGTATTCGATAGGTGGAAGAGCAGACGAATCGAGACGTCGAGCGTGTCGATCCAAAGTCACGACGCGTAGCTCGAGCGCGTGTCGAGTCCCAAAACGATCGTCAATCCGTCGCCAAGATCCCCATTTTCCGCGCGTGTGACCCATTCGCGAGAATGCTGGGTAATTCTGTTCGAGTGAACGTCCCGATACGCGACACCGCAGCCGTGATTTAAGTCTCCACGGAATTAGCACGGTAGCCCATTAAACCGGACAGAGAGTCGTTGGCGCGGCCTCTCTCGTGGACTCTTTCCAGAGTATCCAGCGGAGAGTGCCGGCTTAAAAGTATTCCGTGGTTGACCCCTGGGATAGTATGAATTGCTCTTAAAGCCGAGCCTCGACCCGTATATTAACCTCCGTTTTAATTAATCACCCGCTGGATGAGCGCCGACACCCGTGCACGCGCGCGAAACGGGGCTGCGAAACTTGACGAATTCGCCGCCCCGTTATTGCCCCACGGTCCCTGAAATTCCGTCGTTCGAACCCTACGCAAATTTATTCCACGCTGAAACTGTTTACGCAATAAGGGCGCCCGATCGAATAACCGCGAGTATTTATCGCGCTGGAAACGCACTTGTAAACACTCGTCGATTCTTGTAATGAAATTCCGTCGAATCTTCGACATGGTTCGATATATTTACGAGTCCATTCTTGATTATGTTTATGCGACAAGGGCTAGGGTGTAGATCAAGTAACGAGAATATTTATCGCGCCAGGTACCATTAACGAGAGAACGATTCATCGCTTGCAGTAATTGACACGGTGAAAGGCGGCAACTACTGTCCGTCGTTTGGTCCCAGAGGTTTCCAATCGCGGGTGTAACTATTTGTACACGTTAATAGCAATTTGCGGAAGAGGCGCGCGTCCAGACTGTCGCACCGTGGTCAGTTTTAACAATCTAGGCGAGGGATGAGAACGTCCGCGGCCATTTGCCATATCTCGGGGTACAGTCTCTTTTCATATTTTGTCAATTTTGTATCTAATTTGTTTACAACGTATACCGGGTAACGGTAACGGAGAGAAACGTTAATTTAAAAGTATATTAATACCGCTAACACTATCCTGTAGAACGGGAGTATTTATCGCGTCTGGACCGTTAACAAGAGAAGGATTTATCGCTCGCAGTAATTGACACGGTGAAAGGCGGCAACTACTGTCTGTCGTTCGACCCGGAGGATTCCAATTGCGGGTGTAACGCGCGGCTATTTGTGCACGTTTAATAGCAATTTGCGGAAGGTGCACGTGTCCTGGCTGCCAAACGCTTCCTATGACAATTTTAACCTGATACTTTTGGATATTGGAACTTACCATCGATTTAAATTCCGTGTCGGAAATTGTAATTATAAATTAAAATTCGAAACGTTAAATTTAAATGCAGATGGAAACCGATGGAATTTTCAGTTCATTTCCTTGATCCACCGATGCTTTCGTATCAGAAGACCGAGTCATTCTCGATCGTCCTCCTCGAATTAATGCCTTCCTCGTCCCTGTGGGTGAAATTCTCGTCGTTCCAGGAGCTGACTCGAGGAAATACAGACGCGTCGGTCCACGACTCGTGCGTATCAATCTTTGGCGGATCAAGCAGGCTTCGTGGAGCCGCTCAAATCCATTAAACTCTCGTCGAGAACGAGAGGTACGCGTCTGCTATGAACTTAACCGTGTTTGATGAAACTTTTCCTCCTCGAAGGAAAATTTGATGACGCGAAAGTAGCCTGACCTGACCTCCCATCCGTCTCTCTCGAGAATGCCTCGCGATACGGCGCCGGCTGACGCTGGATTATGAATATTTCAGTTTTGCGAAACACCGTGGCCGGGTGTGTTCACTGGCACCTGACCGCCATTCCGATGGACGTCCGCTGTTTATTGTTTGCGAACAATGCCAGTGCCGGTGTAATCTTACGGCGATGTCTCTGTTTTGCTTCGATGAGGCTAACTTTGGGTGGAGAACTGCTCCGATCATGACGAAATTTTCTTTCGATTTTTGGATGTATAGGAAATGTTAATGTTAATATTATTCGTCGAATGAAAACTAGCGTGTCTCGAGTCGTTATTCGCAGTCGTTTGGTAATCGATCATTGCTTTCTGTTTTCAGCTCTCTGAGCTCGAGCAGCGGGTCTTGGAAGCGGAGGGCCGAGCCGACGAGGCGGAGGACAAGGTGAGAATAAATTACGATATCGAATTTCGCAATCGAACTCCTGCACCGTGTTTCGTAAGAAACGTAAGAATATTCCACCTGTAATCAAACACCATTCTTTGTATCGTTTGCTCGTTATTTTCTTTGTCTTCTCTTTTTTACAGCTTTCCGAAATATGTTTAAAATAGAAATTTACACCTGATTACATACCCGTATCGAAACCAAGAATAAGTCCGACGATCGGTACCAATCACCTCCACGATCGATACAGGGTTGCATGTCCCCTAATTCTCTTTGCCGTGTCTTTCCACGTCGGTAAAAATAAAGCGCAAGGGGTTCCTGTAAAATATCGATACTGCGTTACCGACCACGAGAAGTCGCCGTCACACGGTACAACTAGGGAAATCGTGAACCATTTCCAGCGAGGCGTGTCTATTGATTTTCTGTCTCGACTCGCTCCGTCAGTCTTTTACCGACGGTTGCCATGTCTCTTACCAACCGTGGGCAATCTCGTTTTGAATTTTGGCGCAATTGCGTGCACGGTGTTCCCGATAGAAGATCGACCAAAGCTAGGCATCGATTTGAATGCCAATTCTGAGAACACAGTCATTCTTATTGTCTTTCAACAATTGAAAGGAATTGCTTGGAAAAGAACATTCTGTTCTCGGCAGTGCCCCCAGAATTTTAACAACGAGAGTACAGTCACTCTCATTGTCCTTAAAAAGTTGAAAGGAATCGAAATTGCAATGCTTATCCAAAGGACGTGGCTCGCATCCGGAAGCTTCGGCTATGAAACTTTAGAAATTTCAGGAGCAGAGTGTGCAAGTGGAACCAACTTCCAGCGCCAGCGTGATAGAGGACAACCCTAACGCGAAACGAGCTTTTGGGGTGACTTACCCTCGTGGTAAAGAGCCAACCATGACTCCAGTCGGTAGCCCGCGTCGGTGTCAGGGCGCATGTTGCGTCTCATTGATTTTCGTGCGCGAGAAAGACGGGGCCACGAGGATGGGAGAAAGACGGGCCTGCCGGAGGAACTTCGGAGGAGAGAACGACTAGCCACCTGGAGGAAGGGTGAGAGGATCGACAATATGGCCGAGCGACCGGCCGGTGAGACCGTCGTTTTGTTATGATCTCGAAAATCGGTCGAGAAGTCGTCGTGGGTTCGTGAACCACGCGCGTCCGCGTCTGGATCGACGACGACAAATCGACGCCCGCGACCTGGCGTCGTACTCGATCCTCGTGGCCTCGATTGTCTTCGACGCGCCGTCGACAAGTTGCACCACCGTGTCTTGAGAATTATGGATCCAGGCAGGTGACATCGATGAAAGGTAACCAGCTCCTTGGAAACCACCTTAATCGCCTTCTATGATTAAATCTCTGACGTTTACTGTTATTCTGTGCGAATCAGTTTTTCAAAGAACTTTATTTACTTGGTTGTTTGTCACACGACGAGAGGAGAAGGAACCTTTATGTCCTGTGCTTTACGAAAACATCCCCATGGGTTGGCTTCTTTGACCTAAAACTTGATCCTCCTATTCCTCGAATTCGAGGAGCACAGGTGTCTTTCGAGCTTTCCGTTGTGTCTTTGTTGTCTATTGTCTCCTATTGTATCCTCGCTCGAGTCGCAAATTGTTCGTCTGAACTCGATTCGATCACGTTGATTCCTCTTGCGGCGAACCGATCTCGCATGTTGAGATGCGCACCCCCGGAAAAAAGAAGACTGGTGAACGATTTACCAGACACAGCCCGACTTAACGACTCGCTTTGACGGGACTTGTCGCGTATAGAATTGGCATGAGGCCAATTTATGAGTAATCCTCGTTTCCCGTGAGCACCCGCGCAATAAACAAAATAAAGGTACCGCGGCAGACGTACGGCGGCGACTTTCTTGCTCCCCCCCAGGCACGCAGGCTTCTTTAAATATTTCAAAGCGGTCGTAGCGCGTTAGACTCGTTTCGATGTTGCTCTTTCTCGTCTTCCCTCGCGATTCTCGCAGAAACTTCCTTTCAACGTCGATAAACGGTCCAATTATCGGTTCATTTTTTGACAATGGAACATGCGCGTTACGCCTCCTTATTTTTTTAACAAAAGAAAGTAGTTGTAACGCTATCTGGCATGAGCCATATTTTCACAAACTATTTCGAAATACTTGATACGCGCGTGTATACATATGTATGCATATATATTTGTATATATATATATTTAAACTAAACTCATCGCAGAACTTAGTCACTGGGAAGTGACAAATGGTTTTGCAGAATCGGTATGATTATTTCAGAGAAATGACGAGGAAAACATGCGCTTCCGTCGTGCTGCCTTTGGGGCGATAAAGTTTCACTCGTAAAAGCGAAAATATAAGGTATACGTGCCCGGATTAGCGGTCCCTTATCGTTGATTCGTGCCAGAGATGGATAGAATTTTATTGAAATAATATAGGACGAGTGATGCAGGTTTTGAAATTTTTAAAACGAATTAAACTTTTTCTAGAACTGTAACCCGTAACCGGTAGTCCTTCCTGAGTCACCGATAACCGATTCGAGTGGTTTGCATAGTAAAAAATAAGCTGTCGGATAAGCTGAAAAGGCTAGATAAATTGGAAAAATGATAGATAACTAAAAATGTTACTTTCCCCTGGTTCATGAATCAGCAGCATTGATCCAGTTGAGAGTATCGACGCGTCGCGTCGTGTTCGAGGGATTAATAGATACTCGGATCGAGGCTTCGACGAATAGAAAATGAGCAATAATTTCCATAGAAGATCTGGCACGATCTAATCTCGAACCGACAACTTGGATCGCATAAATGCCCTCGATAGCGAGGCCGTGCAATTATGTTGATCCCTTCAGTCAACGGTTGCGTTTCTCACGCCATTCGTGGGTCGTTGATCCATTTAAACGCAGCCTCGCGGTCGTCTGTTTTTTCCTGAGGCTCTTTCCCCCCGAAGATCGCGGTTGAATGGATGTTTCTGCATGTACGTGCACATTAACGGGCTTCGTTTTGGCGGGAAGCCAGCGCCTTTCGACGTTGTATCCGAGAATCGAATCGGCGCACGTGCGCGACCGCGTACTGCTTAAAAAAAAGTAACAGACAGGAGCGTTTTCCACAGATGAGCCGTAGAAAAAAAAAAAAAAAGCAGCATTAAATTCCAGTCGAAGGTGTCGATATTTTCGATAAAATCTTGAGAGAGTCGCGCGCCTTTTCTGAAAGATCAGCGCGGATAAGATTCAATTATTCTTGCTTGGCTATTTCTGGTTTCGCAGCAGTTTTGCTTTCAAGCCTGCGCTTCGTGAGACACGAGACGAATCGATAAATCTTAAGATACCTACGGTTCAAAAGTCGCCAGATGCGTTTTCAATCGAACGACGAACTTGCCGTTCGGTTTGTTGTTTTCGAATTAAACAGCTTTAACCTTTTCGCTGGTGAATTCGATTACAGTTGCATAGCTACCCTCCTCTGTTTCAATGAACGCATCAGTTTCGTATCGAAAGCATGTACAGTTCCAGTATACGCGTAGCCTCAAGGGGTTAAATCGGACAATGGAAATTTAGATAACGACTCTACGGACACAAAGGGTCATGTAGAGGTCTGAAACAGAGTATCGGAGAAGCTGCGTCGGGGGTAGCAACCGCTCTGTCGGACGAGGAGACTCGGGGTGGCGTGTGTGCACAAGTTCGCAGGACCTCAACGAATTCTGCCATTGGCCACGAGCCAACGTGACTCATCGCCTCTAGGAAAGACCGACGGAGAGTTTACGTGCATCGGTTTCGTTCAGTTCGGTTCGATCTCCGGCATCGTGCGCACACCGCCCTTCTTCCATCCCTTCTGGTGTCTCCACCCTTTGGAAACAAGGGAAATCCTGGCTCTGGGAGTGTCCTCGTTGAACCGCGGTCGCAGGAGAGCCCTCGAGAGGACCCACCAAGGCGAAGGGCCTAAAGAGATCCTCGGAGCGAACACTCGTCGCGTTATCATGGCCTCTCGTAACCTTGGTAAGCCTCGAGTTGCCACGATGACACACTGCACCCGAAACGGTTCATCGAGAGAGGAAAAATAAACCGTGGATGGGAGGTTTGCCTTGCTTTGGCGGACCAAGGATTCTTTTCTTGTTGGCGATCTAGGAGAATTCTTGTTCGCGGGGCAGTGGCACGTGGCAGATTGGGTGTAGTGGAGTTTAGTATTGCCTTTGAAGTAACTATAACGCTTCGTTTGGGCTGTGACAAAGTTTGGGCTAGGAAACTTTGGCTATCGCGATAGCTATTTTTAGAAGAGTAACACGAAGTGATGACGAGGGGTTTGTTGGTGAGAGATTTGTGGCACAATAGGACCTCTGGCTAATGGCTAGTGGGCACCTGATTACGAAGTGATTACCTTTTGTCTACATCTTCAAAGTCTGATTTAATCTTTTCCACGATACTTATCAATTATACAAAATAATTCCTCCTCGGAAGTTGTTACTTGTCAATAATTCATTACTTTCTCACGTATCGCTCGATATTTTCCATACAACCCCTAAATGTATGAACAAAACTCCAAAACCGTGCGGGTTAAAAAAACGTCTCGTACCTGCTTCTACAAATTCAGATACGATTAGGGTGACAGAGGGTTAAGCGTCCCGAGGAAGAGCGCGGTCGATCCTGGTGGCGCGTGGGAAAGGACGACAGTGAACGTGAAAACGAACAGGATAACGGGTGATCGATATGACTCGCGGGGAGAGCACATGCACCACGATGGTTGTCGGGAGGAAAACACTCGGCCAAGAGGATTTCCCCGCTGGCGTATTGATTTTCTCGATACAGCTCTCCCCTTTTGGCAGTGGACGCTCGGCGTTCAGGCGCTTACGTATGTACTCGTATCCGTGATATCGATTTTTGACAGCTGCTACGAAACGACAACCGCCACCATCGTGTCAGAAAAGGGGTGCACGAGGTCTGCACGCAACGTTGAACCTCTGTCTGTCCCCCTTTGTCGCGTAGCGGGGGCCCCCTGCACGCTTTTTCGCTGTTTACTCGAGGATCCCACGGCTGGAGCCACGCGTCTGCCATGCTTCTCAAAACGCGCCGAAAGCGACGAAAAACGTGACCCCGAGTCCGTTGAAACTCCTGGTATGTACGTGTTGCTTCAACATTCACACTTCGCTCCATGTCCTCGGAAGCGAGTCCGTTATAGAAAACTTTCTCTGGCAAAAGTCTGTCATCGGTTTTCAAGTTTTGGGGGACGAAATCGTTCTAACGGAAATGAAGTAACTGTGCGGAAAAGATGGTTCGCGATGGCCAAGGAAACTACAGACTTGAGCTAAACCTACACCTGTTGTTCCTACGATCGTCATATTTTTATTCGTTTAACGAGTGGCCGCCCTTTTCTGCATACAGTGTAAAAGATCCCGGGCGAACAATGCCTACCAAGTGATTCCTGAACGTTTGAAAAAGGATGACAATCCTCCCCCCCCCCTCCCCCCCAGAAAGGATCCACTGTTCGGTCTCATACACTCGGATATTCCATGAATTATCGATAAGTTTGCATTGGCCTCCACGTTGACCTATATAAAGCGAACAAATCAGTTAATGTTTGAAAAGAACGGAGGTTCTGCGTGCTCGGGAATCCCTTGGCGATCCATCGTCACAGGCCACCCTGAGCCATCTTAGAAATTCGGTGCAGTATGGTTGATGGAGGCAACAATTTCCGTTGCTCGAACAGTTGTTATTCTGTATTATAACGCAGGTGTTTGATGTCTCGCAGGTACGGATGATGGAGGAGCGGCTAGTGAAGGGTGAATACTGCTTGAGCACATCCGGCGTTGGTTCTCCACCGCACTCCCTGCCGTCTACCTCTGGTACGCAGAATGACAAGATCGAGGACGTTCACTGTGCCTGCATCTCGAAGCTAGAGACTCAGGTCGAGGAACAGGTGAGAAATCCTTGGACTCATCAAATGTTAGCACCCGTCATTCGAGTAGTTTCTCGACTTTATATCTTCGATGAAACATTTTGTATACACGTGTATCATTCGCCTTTGAGAGGAATAGCTTTCGAATAGTGTCGTCCTATAGCATGAATCGGTTGAACTGTATCTTCCAGAAATATTGAAAGGTACCACAGTGGATATTTTGTATCGAAGAGCTAGTAATCGTATCGCATGACACGGAAGGTGTTTCTTTGAAACTTTGAATGGAAGAAACCAGCTCCGTTCAAATTTATAGATTCGTTTCGTTTATTTGCAATGATTCAATTTAAGTAGTTACAGTTTACGATAAAGTGCGATAAAGCGCTTCCAGCGGATCAGCTGTCGAGATAACCAACTCACGACCGATATCGGTTGCTTGCAGAGACAGTTACGCCTCCAAGACGCGAGGCAGGTCGAGGCGAAAGCCGCGAGGATAAAGGAATGGGTTACCAATAAGTTGAGGGAATTGGAGCAACAGAATCAGCACCTGCGGGAACAGAATAACAAGTGCAACCAGCAATTGGAACTTCTGAGGAATCACATAACAAATATCGGCCTGAAACCACCTGTGAGTTCCAGCGAACGCATTTGTCCGACAGCTGACGCTTTCATTCTTGAAACGCAGACAGTTAGATGCAGATAGATGCACTCAGTTAGTTGTTCACAAAGTGGTCATCTTTTTTGACGATATCCTACCCTTAGATTTATCTATCCATGTTCTTTTCACGTTCAACTTGACAATCCTGTACTACAGGCACCAACAAGAGCGTCGTTGTCCTTGGAAGTGAATCCCACGCTACGCAGGCGATCAGAGAGCCTCGAGGGAACACCGCAGGCGGTGCCAGAGAGCGTGCAGAGCGCTACAGCGGAACCTCAAGCAGGCATCAAACACCGTAGACACCTGTCCGCTTGCGGGACTATACAGCGAGGAATTGCGGCCACCAACATGGACTCGAGGTAGAATACTGTAAGGAGCTACAAAGAATGCCCCCGAATCCTGTTTGCCGCTCGCAAATTAGTCATCGTAGTAACTTCTTTCGATAGTTGTCGTCGTTATATCTGAATTCCAATCAGGGGCATTCTTTCCAGCTCTCCAGTATACTTGAGCGAAACGTTCTGTGAGCTTCGCGCGCGCCCATTCGCTTCTGCAATCGCTTCCGCGCTTCTGCCAACATTAACAGCCTCTAAAACGTCATGCAAATGTATATTTCGATTCTCCTTGGGAGGTCTCACGACGTGATAGCGGCGCCCGACTCTCGAAACTGTGGTACCCTGTCGCGTCCGGAGACTTCCTGCGGAGATATGTCAACCCGTGTACTTTTATCTATTGCTTCTTAATCTCGAGCATGATGCTTATAGTCGGGTCAGAACTGGTGGGCCAAAGGCACGATTATCGAAAAAAGCTTGACTAAAGAGTCCGGCCTGAGAAAGTCCTGTTGTAATTTCAAGTAGAATAACAGAGTGGCATCTAACGTGACCATTTAAGATAAGAGTAACTAGCCTTGACAATCCAGGTGATGATCTTGATCCGATTGTAGATCCTTCTGTCTTCTTTTAACTTGTTTCCTTCGTTCTCGCTGACGCTAGCGATTAACACGAAGCTCTCGCTAATTACGTACCGATCTAAATGCGTCTGCTGGATGAAATTAGTTCCGTGCTTTATGCTTGCCGTTCGTTTTCTGCTCTAGCCTGCTGTCCGAGGAGCTGGCCGCGGCGGTGGAGAATCTGGTGATGCTGCCCAACATACCTGGCGTCTCGGAGGCCAGTAGAGATAGTGGCAGCTCCGAGGCTATTCACGACTACGCCGAGATATACACGCCAAGCAGGGAAGGTTTGAATTGGACTCAGAGCGCGCAGGGTCCTCGACCTCCTACTCCGCCTCTTCACCGATTTCCCAGTTGGGAAGCCAAGATATATCAGGTAGAAAATAATAAACTATAACTCTTAGAAGTCTCCCTAAAGTTGACAGTACAAACCCCTATACCTAATAATTCCTGTAAGAAAGAATAATCAAATAGTCGACTCTTACGTGGTTACGTAGGGTAGCATTTCGTTGCGTCGAGGGTCGGCAGAATGCATAGTCATGCTCTCGCCGCTCGTTGAACAAGTTTGCAAAGTGTAGAATGAACGAGCCGCGTAATGAGGCATGCGTGGCGTGCATGCTCGCCAAGTTGTTGCAATTTGTAATCAAACAAACGCGACGCTCGTTGATTCCATAGGTTGCTGATGGCGGGCTTGGCATCGGTCCACCGACGAACGAGGAATCCGCGCCATCCACGATGACCAACACGACCAGCTCGTCGAAACATTCCCAGGCAACAGGACACAACTTGACTGCGCACAATTCCCAAGGCTATTGCGATATTTCGGTTCCAGTTTACGCAACGGTCAAGGGTAGGTTGTAAATCTATACCAGGCTATACCTGGATCACTTATCTTCGCACCTATTTAGGACTCCGATCCTAACGATTCTTTTGCATTTTAGGACGAGCCAGTCAAATTAGGTCCATGCCATTCGGTGACAGTTCCGACGATAGCTCGGACGGCGAAGAGCACCCGAATCAAACCGAGACCAACACGAGAATCACCAACAGCTCATCGGATAATACGGACTCTTCCCTTGGCAGTGGAAGTAGCCCGTCGAAAAGCGTAAAAACCACCAGCAGCCTTAGTCCTGCCAAGAACAGCTCTAGCGGTTCTCCTAGCAAGAGCGTAAAACGTGGTAAGCATTCCGCCAACTGTGCACCAAGCACTTGTAATTATATCAAAAGAATACAAGTTGAAGAATTTATTTTCGCTTGTACAGATACCTCTCTGGAGTCTGGCTTATCGGAGGATTACGCGATACCACCCGACGCGCTCAGTTCAACCTCTCTCGAGTCCAGCATGCCAAGTCTGCTGATGCGCGTCTCAGGCGAGAGCCCCAAGAGACAAGAGTCTCTGGAGAAGACTGGTCATCTGGCGAAACTCGGGGGTAAGCTGAAAACTTGGCGGAAGAGATGGTTCGTCCTGAAGAACGGGGTGCTCACATATTGGAAAAGTCAGAACGACGTCAATAGAAAACCTCAGGGTCAAATAGTGTTGGACGAAGTGTGCAGGTACGCTTCGGACCATATCCAATTTTTTTTATCATTTTAATCCAAGTCCTGTAGACGAATAAAAGAGTATCGTAATTCCTCAACAGGATAAATAGGGCGGAGGGTGCTGCTACGTTTGAGATAGCCACTGGCAAGAAGACGTATTACCTGACGGCGGATTGCATTGCAACAATGGAGGATTGGATAAGGGTGCTGCAGAATGTACAAAGGCGGAACGCGACCAAGCTTCTACTCAGTAAGGAGGACAACAAGCCGACGATACAGGGATGGTTGACGAAGGTGAAGAACGGGCACGCCAAGAAATGCTGGTGCGTCCTCATTGGAAAAATGTTCCTTTACTTTAAGTGCCCTAACGATACGGTGAGTAATCGTCGGCTCGATCCATCGCTACAAAGAAAGAAACGTTATAAAACTTGTATTGGCGTCCTTTCAGAATCCTATTGGACAAATAAACATGAGAGACGCGAGAGTGGAAGAGGTTGAACACGTATCCGATAGCGATAGCGAGGAGAGAGACGCCGAATGCCCTCACGAAAGAACGATCGGCATCTTTCCTACCCATCAGGGTCCTACGTACTTGCTGATGCCTCACAAACAGGACAAAGATAACTGGCTGTATCATTTGACGGTGGTTTCGGGAGGCGGGCCTAGCGCGGGAACTCAATACGAGCAACTGGTGCAAAGATTAATGGAAACTGACGGTGATCCTAGTTGCGTCCTCTGGAGACACCCGTTGCTGCTCCATACGAAAGAGAACATCACTAGTCCACTAACCAGCTTGACATCCGAAGCCTTGCAGTGCGAGGCTATCAAGCTATTCAAGGTTTCGATACATGATTTTTCTCTTTATCCAAGCTTGTTGAAAAGTTTGAAACGATTGTCTTTATTTTTGTGTCTTTATCGATCATTCGTGACGTTTGAATATGAAAAGAAACAACATTATTATTTGCACAGGCTTGCCAGTTGTTCATGTCGGTAGCCGTGGAGCAAGCAGGCATAGACTATCATGTGGTACTAGCACAAAATGCGTTGCAACAATGCTTAGACCAGCCTGAACTACAGTCTGAATTCATCTGTGCTCTGGTAAAGCAGACAAGTCGTCACACACAACACCGTTTGGGCGTACAGGTAAAAAAGGCCGCCAGACTTGTGTCGCTGGGTACTGCGCGCGTTGTAAGTCCTGCTTATTGTTTAACAAACACTCTGAACCCTGTACCATTATCACAGTTGACATTCGATTCGCGACTTTGGCTAATGCGTTGGTCTTCATACACAGGAGAACCTCGATTATCTGCACTAATAGACTATTAATAGACTGCTAATAGACTACTAATAGACTATTTGATAAATTATGTAACAATTGTAATCGTCGTGTTCGATGGTATCGCGTTCATTACCTTCGTATTCAAGAAATGGTACATTGGGTATGCTTAGTCAAGTATTATAAAATAATCTCGTCGAAGTAGAACGGTGAACTGTTTGGTTGTCTGTCCCTTTATTTTCTTTTTTCAATGAGACTAACTGATTAATACAAACGCTGTCGTTCGTTTACTACGAACAATAATACTTGACGAAGTTCTTTAACAAGAAAATGATTTTTTAGTTTTAACATTCATTCACAATTCATTTTCATTTGCTGCTTTATATGTGCGCTCTTCCTAGGCTACTCTGAATCGCATGCGTTCTTCTTTGTTTTTCTCGGTTTTTCTTTTCTAGACGTCGTCGTGTTAAGTTCGTTTTCGTTTACATTTTTGTTTCGTTTAAGTTTTATTGCGTACAATTAATATTTATACATGATACCCGATCACCTTACCCCAAATGAGACCCCATCATGTGAGCCGAACATATTTCGACAATTCATAATTCACTTCATTGTCGAATCAAGAAACCATTCTCATCTTCATTCATCGATCACTCATCGATGCATCGAGATCGCGTACTTTCTTTGATCAATTTTTAATATTAAATAGCGTAGCGTTTCGCGATACCTTGTCAAAATACGTTCTGCGGCACACACACTTGCAGAATGGTATGTTGGTGTACATAAGAAACCACACACAGAAAAACATCTTTTTATAGATTGGTTTTTTGTTTCTGTTTCCGTACCGTTTTTTTGCTGAATAGCTCATTACGATATTCTCTGTTTGAATGCTGCTTAGAGAACTCTTAGTCTTTGATCACAACCGGTGTCATAGACGGTTACTTAAGGAAATGAAAAGCTAGAATCCTTACAGATTCGAACGTCCGTCGTAGAATGTAATTCACGAGACTCGAAACACAAGCTGCATAATAATCCAATAATAATTGGATACATGCGACTTCGCAAATCAAAAAATAAAAGTAAAAGAGAGATAAAAAGAAAAGTATGTCTCGTTCATTCGAGCAAACCAAAAGTGCTTTCGAACTGTAAGGTAGACTCACGTAGCCTTAAACAAAAAAAAAGGGAAAAAAAAGATAAACAAAAGCGCTTCTCTCATCCACATTGTTCTTAATTCATTCAGATTGTTGACGGTCCATGCGTTTTTATGTGATTAATACACATAGAGAGTTGATGCGTTTAATGGTCCGATTTCGATTGCTTACATACTAACAGACGTATGACGTAACAATTCACAAGTGTCCCATGACCGAGGACATGAGAATTTTATTTTCCATCCTAAAAGAGTATTCCTTTCAACTTAAATTGGACTCTACGACCTCTAGAGGTTCATGGTTTATTACTACACGTTTGTTTTTGTACTTGAAATAGATTTACAAAGAAAAAAAAACAAATAACTAAGATACGATGACAATCGAATACGAGGAGAGTGGAGCGCGATTTATTTAAAGAAAGTAGTAGACTAGGTCTGGTTCAGTCCAGGGATATAGTAGTATGCCAGCATACCATTGCAGCAGCTCCTCCTCTGCGCCACGCAATCGCTGTTCACCTGCGATACGCAAAGTCCCGCGGCAAATGGCAGCGGTGAAAATGCGGACGCACAATCGACGGCCTCCACTTCTCACAGTCCTCCGCTCACGCAGGGCCACTCGACGTCTACGATTCTGGACTGCAAAACTAATCCCGCCCAGTACGTTCTTATCCAGGGATGGCAGCTACTCGCTCTCGCTGTTTCACTCTTCCTACCCAGGAATAATCGGCTACTTTGGTACCTGAAGTTACACTTGCAAAGAAACGCGGACACCAAGTGAGTGCTTTTAACGTCCCTCGAAAAAGACTATTATATACTTAACCAATGTAACGATCTCTGTCGACCCTAATTAAATATGAATTAAATATAAACATAAAATATCGACAATTAGTAATCCGCAGAATGTTCATTCTAGAACGGAATGTGGCAAGTACGCAGCTTATTGCGAACGAGCTTTAGAGAGGACACTGCAAAACGGTGGAAGAGAAGTGAAACCTTCGAGAATGGAAGTCCTGTCGATACTGATGAAAAATCCTTATCATCATTCCCTACCGCACGCGATACCGGTTCATTTTTTAAACGGCACATACCAGGTTGTGAGCTTCGATGGCAGTACCACGATAGAAGAGTTTTTGAACACTTTGAATCAGGAGATCGGCTGTCGGGACGTCCATCAGTCCGGTTTCACGTTATTCAGCGACGACCCAATTGAAAAGGATCTCGAACACTTTATCGACCTTCAAGCTAAGGTTTGCATACTTGGAAGTTCTACGAGTGAATACTTTAAATGACACTCATTCAATTCTTCTCGTTTCAGCTATGCGATATAATCTCAAAATGGGAAACAGCGTTGAGGGAGAAAGGTTCAGGAAAATTCGAGAATACCAGGGTGATACAATTAACGTACAAATCGCGATGTTACTGGCGGCAGGCGGCTAAAATGGAAACCGATAGGGAGAGACTTCTTCTTTGTTATCAAGTGAATCAACAGGTCGTGCATGGCAAGTTCCCCGTGAATCGCGAGCTTGCGTTTGAACTCGCATCTTTAATGGCACAGGTTCGTCTCGAATATTCTTAATAAATACTTACTAAATAAATAGCTATTTAATCATTCTTTAAATCTACGTATAATCCATGCAGATCGATTTCGGAGAATATAATAACGATAAGGCACGGGGAAGTGGGCCAGGAAGCAATCCGCACCACTTAGTACTTCAGGCCCTGGATAAATTTTATCCTATACGATACAGAACAAACATCACTGCCGAACAATTAAGGCAAGTATAAAGAAAAACTTAATTATCGAAGGTGTGAAGATTAATTCAAATATGACGCCGCATCAGAAAGTACGAATAAAAGAACGTTTTTGTTGTAGGGAGCTACAAGAGAGACTACAAGAAAAATGGATCGCTTTGAAAGGTCGCAGTGTACTAGACTGTGTTCGCATATATCTAACTTGCACCAGGAAGTGGCCTTTCTTCGGAGCGACACTTTATCAAGCGAAAGTAAATATAACGGAAGATTCTTACGGATAGAAGCAATTCGTCTACGATTTCAATGACGATAAGAAAAAATAGCATAAAAATATTCTGTTCCACAGTTGAAGCAAGTCGAACCGACGACCGTGTGGATAGCCGTCTCCGAGGACAGTGTAACGTTACTGGAGCTGCAGACGATGGCGGTGGTGTGCCGTTACAATTACGCGAATATAGTTACATTTGGAGGATGTTTAGATGATTTTATGCTGGTCGCTTGTCCTGACGAAGGAGCCGCGGAACAGAAGCTTTTATTTGCACTTTCGAAACCTAAGGTATGCAGATACTCTCACTCATTAAAAGGTAGCCGAATGAGAGTTAAGCTTTACAGCCATTGACATGTTTTTATACTCCTGCAGATTTTGGAGATAACGCTACTGATCGCCGATTATATGAATGCCTTGGGACACGCTTTACCTGGTACTCCACAAATGAACACGTTGACCCGTAATGGATCCCATCGATCCATCAAATCCACTTTAAGACCCACAACTGGTTTGTAAATATTCATACTTTTGTAATAAATCCAATAAATAATAGCTAAGCAAACATAATTAACCCATCAGGTTCGAGCTGTCTTCCAACACAACCGGATATTTTGAAGTCGACGCCAGACCACCAAAGACCTTAAAAACTCTGCCCAATAGAATTCGGAGGAGAGGAAGCAGAGGAATATTACTCTTGGTTCGTGAAAAGTCTGATCCTGCCAAGGCACTAACTTTATACTCGAAGCTACTACAGCCTGTATTATAACGATTCGCGCGACAAAAAAAAAAAAGATGAGGAAACACTGGTCGAGTGTGTGCTGTAGTTAATCTTTTAGTTGCGTTTTGTGTAAATTAGAAACGATGCTTACGAACGACGTATTTATGTAAATATACCTGACAACATATGCAGAACACATACACACACACATTCTGTGGTCCACGTTACGCGATTCAAACGTGGGTGACTGACAAAAAAAAAAAACCCAATCTAAACGATCCGTAAACACTGCCTAAAAGTAAATTAGTATGTCTGAATTAACATCGAATAGTTACGTTGGAAAGCTAAGGCATCGTGCTGAAGACTTTTTGCTACCGTATTTATATACCAAATTCAAAACGTTTAGCCGTAAGGTAAACTGCTACGTGAAAGTGGTGTATCACATACTATGTACATAATTAATCGGAGTTACTGGATGTTTAGAAGTCTAGCGAGTGATGCAGCGATACTTTAGTCTTCGATATGAGAGTACGCCAAGAAAAGATTCTTACTTCTTGCCAAATCGACCCGCAATTCACGTTCGATGGGTTGCAACGGAACATATTGCAGCTGCAAAATGAGAACGCACGTGATCGTTATTTACAGTGGAGTCTTTTATGTAAACTAATTTGAGATTAAGAGTGTTCGGATAAAAGAATTTTCACATAGAACAACTGGTCAGCACTCAATTTTATTTAATACTTAAGAAAACATGGAGTATAATGGATACAATTTGATTACAGATAATTTCATATATAAAGTAAAAGATAAAAAAGAAATAATATTGATATAACTGAATGTTTACATAACGAAGGTTCTACTGTACTTGAAAATAATACACGATTTTTTTTTAGCGAATTTTTGTACGTATTGTGTCGTAGATTCGAGGTACAGATTCCGATAATTATTTTTTGTCCGTGCAACAATCTACGTTTCGATTTCGAGTGTATTATACGCGATTAATTCTTTCTTCGTCGATCCGCTACACTTTACACATTTGATCTTTTCTTAATATCAATTATTGGAAGAGATCGATGATGGACAGCGAGTACATACAGTATTGAACGTAGGTCTCATCAAAGCTCAATCGTTAAGGGGAACTCTTCATACGGAAAAAAAAAACGACGAACGGAACTTACATAATTGTCACATGTTATTTTGATAACAGCTAGTCTCATATTTTATATTTATTTAACGTCTAAGCGAATAAGTTCGTTTTATATAAGGACACGACCAAATAGATGTAATGGGAACGCATTTTTCTTTGACAATTAGTATCGTTCCTGTGTAATGTATGTGTAACAACACTTTTGTACTAATTAAACGGTGAATCCCGTCACTATAGAAGTTTTGTACGCGCTTGACGTGTCCTACGTAACTAGCAAATGTCTTCCTTCTCTTTAGTAACCAGAAATAAATAGATTAATGAAAAAAAAGAAAAAAAAAACAAGTTGAGAGTAGGGCTTTCGTGCAATATGTACAAGACTTCTATAATTTTGTAATTCCTGGGATAGGCTGAGAATGACTGTGCCTCTCTGAGCAGAATAGACAAAGTAACTCTATGCACGGCTTCGTTTAGCGCATTGAAGATTTTATATAAAAAAAATGAAACGATCGAACCTCAGATTACTGGGAGCAGTACAAAGATATCCAAGAACGACATTTTGTCTTTAATTTTTATAATACGCAATCAAATGCTACTATTCAAGGTGCTTCGTCACCTTTGTATCATGATGCAGTAAAGTCACTGATTCTGTAAATATCACGTTAGGCTTAAGTTTCTAGTTTGTAGTAGAGAGAGAAAACAAGGGCAGCTGATAAAATGAAACAACGGTCATTGGAATTTCCTATGACTGTTGAGGCTGTCTGCGATTATTCTACTGAGCCTACCACATTACATTTCTATTTATTATTTATTCGCATAAAATGACGCATAAAAGGCACGAGCGAGCGGTGTATGGCAGAAAGCATTGTACTATTGTACAGAAAAAAGAAATAAACTGCTCGGATCTGCACTTTAAGAGATTATTTATTCACTTTAGATGTCAAGCAAATTTCACCACAATAAGAATAATAATTATTTCGATTATACTTGGGAGAGTGTCATTCATTTAACATGGCTTCCTTAAAAATATCTTTGTACATATATTTAATCTACTTCTTCTGGTCTCACAGGATGAGTTAAAGGTATCACCGATTTTTTCTTTACATCCCTCGATAATGCTTTCCTCATATCTGAAGTAAACATACAATATAATTAACTGTGAAGTTTAATCAATCGATAAATAAAGAAGTATTTACCAAAGGCATCTTCGTCTGGATCTCCATTATAGTATTCTAAAACAGTCCTGTATACAATATATCCCAACTGTTGATACATTTTGATTGCAACTTTATTACTGACTCTTACAAAGAGGTCTACAAAATAAGCTTGCTTTCTGTAGCAACATAAAGTATTCTTACATTAAATATTTACAATATTCTGTAATTCTGAAACTCTATTATCGCTCAACTTACTTTTCTGAAACCTCTTCCAAAGATTTTATCAACATTGCAGCTAAGCCTATTCTTCTATAATGAGGAGAAACTGTGAGGGCTGTTATGTGACCATGCCAATTTTCTCCATGGCCTTCTGCCTTTCCCATAACTTTGATATTTATCAAATAAATCAAACATCTAAGTCTTGCACTTGTTCTTAAAGCATGCAGTGTACGATACGTGAAATCCCATCATGGGAAAAGCGAAACTTACTGTACCCCATAATTTCACCGCTAGGCGACTCAGCTACCTGAAAATATTCTGGCCAATGCGCCAAATAATGTGTGTAAAAGGAAAGTCCATACTACGGAGCAGAAGAATCTTAAGGAAAAAACCATTTGAAAGTGACTATACAGCGTCAATATTAATTATTTGTATTAAATAACAAATCCGTTGAAAGGATACTGTTTCCGTAAGTGGATCCAAATTGCTATAAAATAAGTAAAATTGTTAAGATATTAAATAAATTAACGTCTCTTAGGTTATAATCACTAACGTTCTTTGACATGTATATGCTTTTAAACTTACACGTTGTTGAATTTGAACAAATCATTGCATGTAAAAGGCCTGAGAGTTGTCATGTTAAACAAATTTTGAAGAATTACGCAAACAAATATAGAATTAGCGCAATCTCGCAAAGACAGTATTAAAGTTTAACCTTAAATTTTAATGCTCATGGGGGCCGCCATATTTATTTAAGTACTGCCGCGCCGGTCATGGAACAAGAAATCGCCATCTAGCGCCGGCGACCGAACTAATTTTCCACATGTGTTCATATTCTTTACTTTTTTCTGCATATTCATATAATTGTACATCGTAATTATCATAATTCAACATCTAATTGTTGATTTGTACACTAATAATAAGTTTTTTAAATAAATAAAAAACCGAAAAATGTGGCGCCATCTCTCAACGCACTGCCCAAGTTGGTCGTGAAATAATTTCAACATTATGCCGCTAGATGGCAATGCAAAAATAAATATATTCGATACTTGAATGCTCTTCTACTTTTCTCTGCATATAAATGTAATTTTACATCGTAATTATCATAATTCAACATCTAATTGTTGGTTTGTATACTAATAATTGGCTGATATCAAGTTTTGTAAATAAATAACCGATCGATGTGGCGTCGTCTCTCGGCAAATCGCCCAAGTTCATCGTGAAAATAGTTCCCACTGTTTCTCTATATTCTCTTTTGAACATTTTTGAAAGAAGGAGATGAGACAAACATATCGCCAAACTTCACATTTATTCGAAACCTAGGGTTTCGCCCATTTCTGGACGTTGGACACGTCCCGAATTTCAATTGGTAGAATAATCTAGTGACCCGCATTCTACCCCTTGAAAGATAGGATGCATCCAATACCAGGTGTAAATATATATCGATCCATTGCGTATGTACACCACTTGAATTTTCAATTATAAGATTGGTGAGACTGAAATCAGTTAGTTATAATTTGTACGGTAACATACGGTAACGGCCACAGTTTTGAGCAGTTTCAAGGTTTAGAGAAGAAGGTGACTAATTGCAAGTGGAGAGAGCGATGCAATATCAGTTATAAATCAAACGTACACAGAAGAAACTTTTATTTATAATTTAACAGACGATCTTTCAAAGGAAATAAAAATTGGAATTTCTGGATCTTTATACAAAGTTTGATAGTTTATATTTTGGTGTGACGGTTAACAACGTAGCAAGATGACGAGGAAAGGTACACGAATGGTTTGATCTACATAATAGTATAAATCCCAGGCGAAACAAATAAATTTAACAAATTCTTTAATAATAAATATAAAATATACTTGTTTTTGGCGCATAGAAAAGGCAAAACGAACAAGTACAGGAAATACGAGAGCGTCTAGTTCACAACAGCAACCCAGTGGTGCACAACAACAACAAAGGCAGCCATCTGCTGGTATCTAATTGCTTTCGTTTAGACAATAATATTAATGTCAAAGCAAACAGATAATCTAAGCGATTTGTTAGTTTAATAATAATAATAATAATTCCAAAACTAACTTATCTTTATTAACAAGGTGTCCAAACTTGCCCAAGCCAGCACAAAAAAGAACCTGCGCAAGGACAGCAACAACAGCAGCGTGGTAGTGCCCAACTTAGGCCAGGGCAACCACAACAGCAGCCTGGTACTTCACAACAGCAGTCTGGTATTGCACAACATGGACCAGGGCAACCACAGCAGCCTGGTACTTCACAACAGCAGTCTGGTACTGCACAACATGGACCAGGGCAACCACAGCAACCTCCTGCTGGCTCATGGCAGCAGAAAGCACCATTTGGAC